>NW_027310105.1:15000-60000 GCF_047496795.1 Chiloscyllium punctatum | reverse complement strand
GTGAGAGTCTGTGTGTGTGTGGGACTGTACCCCAGTGAGAGTCTGTGTGTGTGTGTGTGGGACTGTACCCCAGTGAGAGTCTGTGTGTGTGTGGGACTGTACCCCAGTGATAGTCTGTGTGTGAGTGTGTGTGTGGGACTGTACCCCAGTGAGAGTCTGTGTGTGAGTGTGTGTGTGGGACTTTACCCCAGTGAGAGTCAGTGTGTGTGTGTGGGACTGTTCCCCAGTGATAGTCTGTGTGTGTGGGGGGGACTGTACCCCAGTGAGAGTCTGTGTGTGTGTGTGTGGGACTGTACCCCAGTGAGAGTCTGTGTGTGTGTGTGTGTGTGTGTGGGACTGTACCCCAGTGAGAGTCTCTGTGTGTGTGTGTGTGTGGGACTGTACCCCAGTGAGAGTCTGTGTGTGTGTGGGGGGGACTGTAACCCAGTGAGAGTCTGTGTGTGTGTGTGTGTGTGGGACTGTACCCCAGTGAGAGTCTGTGTGTGTGTGTGTGGGACTGTACCCCAGTGAGAGTCTCTGTGTGAGTGTGTGGGACTGTACCCCAGTGAGTGTCTGTGTGTGTGTGGGACTGTACCCCAGTGAGAGTCTGTGTGTGAGTGTGTGTGGGACTGTACCCCAGTGAGAGTCTCTGTGTGAGTGTGTGTGGGACTGTACCCCAGTGAGAGTCTCTGTGTGTGTGTGTGTGGGACTGTACCCCAGTGAGTGTCTGTGTGTGTGTGTGGGGGACAGTACCCCAGTGAGAGTCTCTGTGTGAGTCTGTGGGACTGTACCCCAGTGAGAGTGTGTGGGATTGTACCCCAGTGAGAGTCAGTGTGTGTGTGTGGGACTGTTCCCCAGTGATAGTCTGTGTGTGAGTGTGTGTGTGGGACTGTACCCCAGTGAGAGTCTGTGTGTGTGTGGGACTGTACCCCAGTGAGAGTCTGTGTGTGTGTGGGACTGTACCCCAGTGAGTGTCTCTGTGTGAGTGTGTGTGTGGGACTGTACCCCAGTGAGAGTGTGTGGGATTGTACCCCAGTGAGAGTCAGTGTGTGAGTGTGGGACTGTTCCCCAGTGATAGTCTGTGTGTGAGTGTGTGTGTGGGACTGTACCCCAGTGAGAGTCTGTGTGTGTGTGTGGGACTGTACCCCAGTGAGAGTCTGTGTGTGTGTGGGGTCTGTACCCCAGTGAGAGTCTGTGTGTGTGTGTGTGTGGGACTGTACCCCAGTGAGAGTCTGTGTGTGTGTGTGGGACTGTACCCCAGTGAGAGTCGCTGTGTGTGTGTGTGGGGGGAGGGGGAGGGGGGGGGACTGTACCCCAGTGAGATGCTCTGTGTGTGTCTGTGTGTGTGGGGGGACTGTACCCCAGTGAGAGTCTGTGTGTGAGTGTGTGTGACTGTACCCAAGTGAGAGTCTGTGTGTGTGTGGGACTGTACCCCAGTGAGAGTCTGTGTGTGTGTGTGTGTGTGTGTGGGACTGTACCCCAGTGAGAGTCTGTGTGTGTGTGTGTGTGTGTGTGTGAGTGGGACTGTACCCCAGTGAGAGTCTGTGTGTGAGTGTGTGTGTGGGACTGTACCCCAGTGAGAGTCTGTGTGTGAGTATGTGTGTGGGACTGTACCCCAGTGAGAGTCTGTGTGTGTGTGTGTGGGACTGTACCCCAGTGAGAGTCTGTGTGTGTGTGGGACTGTACCCCAGTGAGAGTCAGTGTGTGTGTGTGGGACTGTACCCCAGTGAGAGTCAGTGTGTGTGTGTGTTTGTGTCTGACTGTATCCCAGTGAGAGTCAGTGTGTGTGTGTGTGTGGGACTGTACCCCAGTGAGAGTCAGTGTGTGTGTGTGGGACTGTACCCCAGTGAGAGTCAGTGTGTGTGTGGGACTGTACCCCAGTGAGAGTCAGTGTGTGTGGGGGGGACTGTACCCCAGTGAGAGTCTGTGTGTGTGTGTGGGACTGTACCCCAGTGAGAGTCTGTGTGTGTGTGTGGGACTGTACCCCAGTGAGAGTCTGTGTGTGTGTGTGTGGGACTGTACCCCAGTGAGAGTCTGTGTGTGTAGGGGGGACTGTACCCCAGTGAGAGTCTGTGTGTGTGTGTGTGGGACTGTACCCCAGTGAGAGTCTCTGTGTGAGTCTGTGGGACTGTACCCCAGTGAGAGTCTGTGTGTGTGTGGGACTGTACCCCAGTGAGAGTCTGTGTGTGTGTGTGTGTGGGACTGTACCCCAGTGAGAGTCTGTGTGTGTGTGGGACTGTACCCCAGTGATAGTCTGTGTGTGAGTGTGTGTGTGGGACTGTACCCCAGTGAGAGTCTGTGTGTGAGTGTGTGTGTGGGACTTTACCCCAGTGAGAGTCAGTGTGTGTGTGTGGGACTGTTCCCCAGTGATAGTCTGTGTGTGTGGGGGGGACTGTACCCCAGTGAGAGTCTGTGTGTGTGTGTGTGGGACTGTACCCCAGTGAGAGTCTGTGTGTGTGTGGGACTGTACCCCAGTGAGAGTCTCTGTGTGTGTGTGTGTGTGTGTGTGTGGGACTGTACCCCAGTGAGAGTCTGTGTGTGTGTGGGGGGGACTGTAACCCAGTGAGAGTCTGTGTGTGTGTGGGACTGTACCCCAGTGAGAGTCTGTGTGTGAGTGTGTGTGGGACTGTACCCCAGTGAGAGTCTCTGTGTGAGTGTGTGTGGGACTGTACCCCAGTGAGAGTCTCTGTGTGTGTGTGTGTGGGACTGTACCCCAGTGAGAGTCTGTGTGTGTGTGTGGGGGACAGTACCCCAGTGAGAGTCTCTGTGTGAGTCTGTGGGACTGTACCCCAGTGAGAGTGTGTGGGATTGTACCCCAGTGAGAGTCAGTGTGTGTGTGTGGGACTGTTCCCCAGTGATAGTCTGTGTGTGAGTGTGTGTGTGGGACTGTACCCCAGTGAGAGTCTGTGTGTGTGTGGGACTGTACCCCAGTGAGAGTCTGTGTGTGTGTGGGACTGTACCCCAGTGAGTGTCTCTGTGTGAGTGTGTGTGTGGCACTGTACCCCAGTGAGAGTCTCTGTGTGAGTCTGTGGGACTGTACCCCAGTGAGAGTCTGTGTGTGTGTGGGCCTGTACCCCAGTGAGAGTCTGTGTGTGTGTGTGTGTGTGTGGGACTGTACCCCATTGAGAGTGTGTGTGTGTGGGACTGTACCCCAGTGAGAGTCTGTGTGTGTGTGTGTGTGTGTGTGGGACTGTACCCCAGTGAGAGTCTCTATGTGTGTGTGTGTGTGGGACTGTACCCCAGTGAGAGTCTCTATGTGTGTGTGTGTGTGGGACTGTACCCCAGTGAGAGTCTGTGTGTGTGTGTGTGGGACTGTACCCCAGTGAGAGTCAGTGTGTGTGTGTGGGACTGTACCCCAGTGAGAGTCTCTGTGTGAGTGTGTGTGTGGGACTGTACCCCAGTGAGAGTCAGTGTGTGTGTGCGGGACTGTACCCCAGTGAGAGTCTGTGTGTGTGTGGGACTGTACCCCAGTGAGAGTCTGTGTGTTTGTGTGTGTGGGACTGTACCCCAGTGAGAGTCAGTGTGTGTGTGGGACTGTACCCCAGTGAGAGTCTGGGTGTGAGTGTGTGTGTAGGACTGAACCCCAGTGAGAGTCTGTGTGTGAGTGTGTGTGTGGGACTGTACCCCAGTGAGAGTCTCTGTGTGTGTGTGTGTGTGTGGGACTGTACCCCAGTGAGAGTCTGTGTGGGACTGTACCCCAGTGAGAGTCTGTGTGGGTCTGTATCCCAGTGATAGTCTGTGTGGGATTGTACCCCTGTGAGAGTCTGTGTGTGTGTGTGTGTGTGGGACTGTACCCCAGTGAGAGTCTCAGTGTGAGTGTGTGTGGGACTGTACCCCAGTGAGAGTCTGTGTGTGTGTGTGTGTGTGTGTGTGTGTGTATGGGACTGTACCCCAGTGAGAGTCTCTGTGTGTGTGTGTGTGTGTGTGTGGGACTGTACCCCAGTGAGAGTGTGTGTGTGAGTCTGTGGGACTGTACCCCAGTGAGAGTCTGTGTGTGTGTGTGGGACTGTACCCCAGTGAGAGTCAGTGTGTGTGTGTGGGACTGTCCCCCAGTGAGAGTCTGTGTGTGTGTGTGTGGGACTGTACCCCAGTGAGAGTCTGTGTGTGTGTGGGACTGTACTCCAGTGAGAGTCTGTGTGTGTGTGGGACTGTACCCCAGTGAGAGTCTCTGTGTGAGTGTGTGTGTGGGACTGTACCTCAGTGAGAGTCTCTGTGTGAGTCTGTGGGACTGTACCCCAGTGAGAGTCTGTGTGTGAGTGTGTGTGGGACTGTACCCCAGTGAGAGTCTGTGTGTGAGTGTGTGTGTGGGACTTACCCCAGTGAGAGTCTCTGTGTGAGTGTGTGTGGGACTGTACCCCAGTGAGAGTCTCTGTGTGTGTGTGTGTGGGACTATACCCCAGTGAGAGTCTGTGTGTGTGTGTGGGGGACAGTACCCCAGTGAGAGTCTCTGTGTGAGTGTGTGTGTGGGACTGTACCCCAGTGAGAGTCTGTGTGTGTGTGGGACTGTACCCCAGTGAGTGTCTCTGTGTGAGTGTGTGTGTGGGACTGTACCCCAGTGAGAGTCTCTGTGTGAGTCTGTGGGACTGTACCCCAGTGAGAGTGTGTGGGATTGGACCCCAGTGAGAGTCAGTGTGTGTGTGTTGGACTGTTCCCCAGTGATAGTCTGTGTGTGAGTGTGTGTGTGGGACTGTACCCCAGTGAGAGTCTGTGTGTGTGTGGGACTGTACCCCAGTGAGTGTCTCTGTGTGAGTGTGTGTGTGGGACTGTACCCCAGTGAGAGTCTCTGTGAGAGTCTGTGGGACTGTACCCCAGTGAGAGTCTGTGTGTGTGTGGGACTGTACCCCAGTGAGAGTCTGTGTGTGTGTGTGTGTGTGGGACTGTACCCCATTGAGAGTGTGTGTGTGTGTGTGTGGGACTGTACCCCAGTGAGAGTGTGTGTGTGTGGGACTGTACCCCAGTGAGAGTCTCTATGTGTGTGTGTGTGTGGGACTGTACCCCAGTGAGAGTCTCTATGTGTGTGTGTGTGTGGGACTGTACCCCAATGAGAGTCTGTGTGTGTGTGTGTGGGACTGTACCCCAGTGAGAGTCTGTGTGTGTGTGGGACTGTACCCCAGTGATAGTCTGTGTGTGAGTGTGTGTGGGACTGTACCCCAGTGAGAGTCTGTGTGTGAGTGTGTGTGTGGGACTTTACCCCAGTGAGAGTCTGTGTGTGTGTGGGACTGTACCCCAGTGAGAGTCTCTGTGTGAGTGTGTGTGTGGGACTGTACCTCAGTGAGAGTCTCTGTGTGAGTCTGTGGGACTGTACCCCAGTGAGAGTCTGTGTGTGTGTGGGACTGTACCCCAGTGAGAGTCTGTGTGTGAGTGTGTGTGTGGGACTGTACCCCAGTGAGAGTCTGTGTGTGAGTGTGTGTGTGGGACTTACCCTTGTGAGAGTCTCTGTGTGAGTGTGTGTGGGACTGTACCCCAGTGAGAGTCTCTGTGTGTGTGTGTGTGTGTGGGACTGTACCCCAGTGAGAGTCTGTGTGTGTGTGGGACTGTACCCCAGTGAGAGTCAGTGTGTGTGTGGGACTGTACCCCAGTGAGAGTCTGTGTGTGTGTGGGACTGTACCCCAGTGAGAGTCTGTGTGTGTGTGTGGGACTGTACCCCAGTGAGAGTCGCTGTGTGTGTGTGTGGGGGGGGGGGAGGGGGGGGGACTGTACCCCAGTGAGATGCTCTGTGTGTGTCTGTGTGTGTGGGGGGACTGTACCCCAGTGAGAGTCTGTGTGTGAGTGTGTGTGACTGTACCCAAGTGAGAGTCTGTGTGTGTGTGGGACTGTACCCCAGTGAGAGTCTGTGTGTGTGTGTGTGTGTGTGTGGGACTGTACCCCAGTGAGAGTCTGTGTGTGTGTGTGTGTGTGTGTGAGTGGGACTGTACCCCAGTGAGAGTCTGTGTGTGAGTGTGTGTGTGGGACTGTACCCCAGTGAGAGTCTGTGTGTGAGTATGTGTGTGGGACTGTACCCCAGTGAGAGTCTGTGTGTGTGTGTGTGGGACTGTACCCCAGTGAGAGTCTGTGTGTGTGTGGGACTGTACCCCAGTGAGAGTCAGTGTGTGTGTGTGGGACTGTACCCCAGTGAGAGTCAGTGTGTGTGTGTGTTTGTGTCTGACTGTATCCCAGTGAGAGTCAGTGTGTGTGTGTGTGTGGGACTGTACCCCAGTGAGAGTCAGTGTGTGTGTGTGGGACTGTACCCCAGTGAGAGTCAGTGTGTGTGTGGGACTGTACCCCAGTGAGAGTCAGTGTGTGTGGGGGGGACTGTACCCCAGTGAGAGTCTGTGTGTGTGTGTGGGACTGTACCCCAGTGAGAGTCTGTGTGTGTGTGTGGGACTGTACCCCAGTGAGAGTCTGTGTGTGTGTGTGTGGGACTGTACCCCAGTGAGAGTCTGTGTGTGTAGGGGGGACTGTACCCCAGTGAGAGTCTGTGTGTGTGTGTGTGGGACTGTACCCCAGTGAGAGTCTCTGTGTGAGTCTGTGGGACTGTACCCCAGTGAGAGTCTGTGTGTGTGTGGGACTGTACCCCAGTGAGAGTCTGTGTGTGTGTATGTGGGACTGTACCCCAGTGAGAGTCTGTGTGTGTGTGGGACTGTACCCCAGTGATAGTCTGTGTGTGAGTGTGTGTGTGGGACTGTACCCCAGTGAGAGTCTGTGTGTGAGTGTGTGTGTGGGACTTTACCCCAGTGAGAGTCAGTGTGTGTGTGTGGGACTGTTCCCCAGTGATAGTCTGTGTGTGTGGGGGGGACTGTACCCCAGTGAGAGTCTGTGTGTGTGTGTGTGGGACTGTACCCCAGTGAGAGTCTGTGTGTGTGTGAGTGTGTGTGTGGGACTGTACCCCAGTGAGAGTCTCTGTGTGTGTGTGTGTGTGGGACTGTACCCCAGTGAGAGTCTGTGTGTGTGTGGGGGGGACTGTAACCCAGTGAGAGTCTGTGTGTGTGTGTGTGTGTGGGACTGTACCCCAGTGAGAGTCTGTGTGTGTGTGTGTGGGACTGTACCCCAGTGAGAGTCTCTGTGTGAGTGTGTGGGACTGTACCCCAGTGAGTGTCTGTGTGTGTGTGGGACTGTACCCCAGTGAGAGTCTGTGTGTGAGTGTGTGTGGGACTGTACCCCAGTGAGAGTCTCTGTGTGAGTGTGTGTGGGACTGTACCCCAGTGAGAGTCTCTGTGTGTGTGTGTGTGGGACTGTACCCCAGTGAGAGTCTGTGTGTGTGCGTGGGGGACAGTACCCCAGTGAGAGTCTCTGTGTGAGTCTGTGGGACTGTACCCCAGTGAGAGTGTGTGGGATTGTACCCCAGTGAGAGTCAGTGTGTGTGTGTGGGACTGTTCCCCAGTGATAGTCTGTGTGTGAGTGTGTGTGTGGGACTGTACCCCAGTGAGAGTCTGTGTGTGTGTGGGACTGTACCCCAGTGAGAGTCTGTGTGTGTGTGGGACTGTACCCCAGTGAGTGTCTCTGTGTGAGTGTGTGTGTGGGACTGTACCCCAGTGAGAGTCTCTGTGTGAGTCTGTGGGACTGTACCCCAGTGAGAGTCTGTGTGTGTGTGGGCCTGTACCCCAGTGAGAGTCTGTGTGTGTGTGTGTGTGTGTGTGGGACTGTACCCCATTGAGAGTGTGTGTGTGTGGGACTGTACCCCAGTGAGAGTCTGTGTGTGTGTGTGTGTGTGGGACTGTACCCCAGTGAGAGTCTCTATGTGTGTGTGTGTGTGGGACTGTACCCCAGTGAGAGTCTCTATGTGTGTGTGTGTGTGGGACTGTACCCCAGTGAGAGTCTCTATGTGTGTGTGTGTGTGGGACTGTACCCCAGTGAGAGTCTGTGTGTGTGTGTGTGGGACTGTACCCCAGTGAGAGTCAGTGTGTGTGTGTGGGACTGTACCCCAGTGAGAGTCTCTGTGTGAGTGTGTGTGTGGGACTGTACCCCAGTGAGAGTCAGTGTGTGTGTGCGGGACTGTACCCCAGTGAGAGTCTGTGTGTGTGTGGGACTGTACCCCAGTGAGAGTCTGTGTGTGTGTGTGTGTGGGACTGTACCCCAGTGAGAGTCAGTGTGTGTGTGGGACTGTACCCCAGTGAGAGTCTGGGTGTGTGTGTGTGTGGGACTGTACCCCAGTGAGAGTCTGTGTGTGTGTGTGTGTGGGACTGTACCCCAGTGAGAGTCTGTGTGTGTGTGTGGGACTGTACCCCAGTGAGAGTCTGTGTGTCTGTGGGACTGTACCCCAGTGAGAGTCTGTGTGTGAGTGTGTGTGGGACTGTACCCCAGTGAGAGTCTGTGTGTGAGTGTGTGTGGGGGACTGTACCCCAGTGAGAGTCTGTGTGTGAGTGTGTGTGTGGGACTGTACCCCAGTGAGAGTCTGTGTGTGTGTGTGTGTGGGACTGTACCCCAGTGAGTCTGTGTGTGTGTGTGTGTGTGTGTGTGTGTGGGACTGTACCCCAGTGAGAGTCTGTGTGTGTGTGTGTGTGGGACTGTACCCCAGTGAGAGTCTCTGTGTGAGTGTGTGTGGGACTGTATCCCAGTGAGAGTCTGTGTGTGTGTGTGGGACTGTACCCCACTGAGAGTCTCTGTGTGTGTGTGTGTGGGACTGTACCCCAGTGAGAGTCTCTGTGTGTGTGTGTGGGACTGTACCCCAGTGAGAGTCTGTGTGTGTGTGGGGTGGACTGTACCCCAGTGACAGTCTGTGTGTGTGTGTGTGTGTGTGTGTGTGTGTGTGTGTGTGGGACTGTACCCCAGTGAGAGTCTGTGTGTGAGTCTGTGGGACTGTACCCCAGTGAGAGTCTGTGTGTGTGTGTGGGACTGTACTCCAGTGAGAGTCTGTGTGTGTGTGGGACTGTACCCCAGTGAGAGTCTGTGTGTGTGTGGCACTGTACCCCAGTGAGAGTCTCTGTGTGAGTGTGTGTGTGGGACTGTACCCCAGTGAGAGTCTCTGTGTGAGTCTGTGGGACTGTACCCCAGTGAGAGTCTGTGTGTGTGTGGGACTGTACCCCAGTGAGAGTCTGTGTGTGAGTGTGTGTGTGGGACTGTACCCCAGTGAGAGTCTGTGTGTGTGTGTGGGGGACTGTACCCCAGTGAGAGTCTGTGTGTGTGTGTGTGTGGGACTGTACCCCAGTGAGAGTCTCTGTGTGTGTGTGTGGGACTGTACCCCAGTGAGTGTCTGTGTGTGTGTGTGTGTGTGTGTGGGACTGTACCCCAGTGAGAGTCTCTGTGTGAGTGTGTGGGACTGTACCCCAGTGAGAGTCTGTGTGTGTGTGGGACTGTACCCCAGTGAGAGTCTGTGTGTGAGTGTGTGTGGGACTGTACCCCAGTGAGAGTCTCTGTGTGAGTGTGTGTGGGACTGTACCCCAGTGAGAGTCTGTGTGTGCGTGAGACTGTACCCCAGTGAGAGTCTGTGTGTGAGTGTGTGTGGGACTGTACCCCAGTGAGAGTCTCTGTGTGAGTGTGTGTGGGACTGTACCCCAGTGAGAGTCTGTGTGTGAGTGTGTGTGGGACTGTACCCCAGTGAGAGTCTCTGTGTGAGTGTGTGTGGGACTGTACCCCAGTGAGAGTCTCTGTGTGTGTGTGTGGGGGACAGTACCCCAGTGAGAGTCTCTGTGTGAGTCTGTGGGACTGTACCCCAGTGAGAGTGTGTGGGATTGTACCCCAGTGAGAGTCAGTGTGTGTGTGTGGGACTGTTCCCCAGTGATAGTCTGTGTGTGAGTGTGTGTGTGGGACTGTACCCCAGTGAGAGTCTGTGTGTGTGTGGGACTGTACCCCAGTGAGAGTCTGTGTGTGTGTGGGACTGTACCCCAGTGAGTGTCTGTGTGTGAGTGTGTGTGTGGGACTGTTCCCCAGTGATAGTCTGTGTGTGAGTGTGTGTGTGGGACTGTACCCCAGTGAGAGTCTGTGTGTGTGTGGGACTGTACCCCAGTGCGAGTCTGTGTGTGTGTGGGACTGTACCCCAGTGATAGTCTGTGTGTGAGTGTGTGTGTGGGACTGTACCCCAGTGAGAGTCTGTGTGTGAGTGTGTGTGTGGGACTTTACCCCAGTGAGAGTCAGTGTGTGTGTGTGGGACTGTTCCCCAGTGATAGTCTGTGTGTGTGGGGGGGACTGTACCCCAGTGAGAGTCTGTGTGTGTGTGAGTGTGTGTGTGGGACTGTACCCCAGTGAGAGTCTCTGTGTGTGTGTGTGTGTGGGACTGTACCCCAGTGAGAGTCTGTGTGTGTGTGGGGGGGACTGTAACCCAGTGAGAGTCTGTGTGTGTGTGTGTGTGTGGGACTGTACCCCAGTGAGAGTCTGTGTGTGTGTGTGTGGGACTGTACCCCAGTGAGAGTCTCTGTGGTGAGTGTGTGGGACTGTACCCCAGTGAGTGTCTGTGTGTGTGTGGGACTGTACCCCAGTGAGAGTCTGTGTGTGAGTGTGTGTGGGACTGTACCCCAGTGAGAGTCACTGTGTGTGGTGTGTGTGGGACTGTACCCCAGTGAGAGTCTGTGTGTGTGTGTGGGGGACAGTACCCCAGTGAGAGTCTCTGTGTGAGTCTGTGGGACTGTACCCCAGTGAGAGTGTGTGGGATTGTACCCCAGTGAGAGTCAGTGTGTGTGTGTGGGACTGTTCCCCAGTGATAGTCTGTGCGTGAGTGTGTGTGTGGGACTGTACCCCAGTGAGAGTCTGTGTGTGTGTGGGACTGTACCCCAGTGAGAGTCTGTGTGTGTGTGGGACTGTACCCCAGTGAGTGTCTCTGTGTGAGTGTGTGTGTGGGACTGTACCCCCAGTGAGAGTCTCTGTGTGAGTCTGTGGGACTGTACCCCAGTGAGAGTCTGTGTGTGTGTGGGCCTGTACCCCAGTGAGAGTCTGTGTGTGTGTGTGTGTGTGTGTGTGGGACTGTACCCCATTGAGAGTGTGTGTGTGTGGGACTGTACCCCAGTGAGAGTCTGTGTGTGTGTGTGTGTGTGGGACTGTACCCCAGTGAGAGTCTCTATGTGTGTGTGTGTGTGGGACTGTACCCCAGTGAGAGTCTCTATGTGTGTGTGTGTGTGGGGACTGTACCCCAGTGAGAGTCTGTGTGTGTGTGTGTGGGGACTGTACCCCAGTGAGAGTCAGTGTGTGTGTGTGGGGACTGTACCCCAGTGAGAGTCTCTGTGTGAGTGTGTGTTGTGGGACTGTACCCCAGTGAGAGTCAGTGTGTGTGTGCTGGGACTGTACCCCAGTGAGAGTCAGTGTGTGTGTGTGGGACTGTACCCCAGTGAGAGTCAGTGTGTGTGTGTGTTGGAGTGTACCCCAGTGAGAGTCTGTGTGTGTGTGTGTGTGGGACTGTACCCCAGTGAGAGTCTGTGTGTGCGTGTGTGGGACTGTACCCCAGTGAGAGTCTGTGTGTGTGTGTGGGACTGTACCCCAGTGAGAGTCTGTGTGTCTGTGGGACTGTACGAGTCTGTGTGTGAGTGTGTGTGGGACTGTACCCCAGTGAGAGTCTGTGTGTGAGTGTGTGTGGGGGACTGTACCCCAGTGAGAGTCTGTGTGTGAGTGTGTGTGTGGGACTGTACCCCAGTGAGAGTCTGTGTGTGTGTGTGTGGGACTGTACCCCAGTGAGAGTCTGTGTGTGTGTGTGTGTGTGTGTGTGGGACTGTACCCCAGTGAGAGTCTGTGTGTGTGTGTGTGTGGGACTGTACCCCAGTGAGAGTCTCTGTGTGAGTGTGTGTGGGACTGTATCCCAGTGAGAGTCTGTGTGTGTGTGTGGGACTGTACCCCACTGAGAGTCTCTGTGTGTGTGTGTGTGTGTGGGACTGTACCCCAGTGAGAGTCTCTGTGTGTGTGTGTGGGACTGTACCCCAGTGAGAGTCTGTGTGTGTGGGGGGTGGACTGTACCCCAGTGACAGTCTGTGTGTGTGTGTGTGTGTGTGTGTGTGTGTGTGTATGGGACTGTACCCCAGTGAGAGTCTGTGGGACTGTACCCCAGTGAGAGTCTGTGTGTGTGTGTGGGACTGTACTCCAGTGAGAGTCTGTGTGTGTGTGGGACTGTACCCCAGTGAGAGTCTGTGTGTGTGTGGGACTGTACCCCAGTGAGAGTCTCTGTGTGAGTGTGTGTGTGGGACTGTACCCCAGTGAGAGTCTCTGTGTGAGTCTGTGGGACTGTACCCCAGTGAGAGTCTGTGTGTGTGTGGGACTGTACCCCAGTGAGAGTCTGTGTGTGAGTGTGTGTGTGGGACTGTACCTCAGTGAGAGTCTGTGTGTGAGTGTGTGTGTGGGACTGTACCACAGTGAGAGTCTGTGTGTGTGTGTGGGGGACTGTACCCCAGTGAGAGTCTGTGTGTGTGTGTGTGTAGGACTGTACCCCAGTGAGAGTCTCTGTGTGTGTGTGTGGGACTGTACCCCAGTGAGAGTCTCTGTGTGTGTGTGTGGGACTGTACCCCAGTGAGAGTCTCTGTGTGTGTGGGGGGGACTGTATCCCAGTGAGAGTCTGTGTGTGTGTGTGTGTGTGTGTGGGACTGTACCCCAGTGAGAGTCTGTGTGTCGGACTGTACCCCAGTGAGAGTCTGTGTGTGTGTGTGTGGGACTGTACTCCAGTGAGAGTCTGTGTGTGTGTGTGTGTGTGTGTGTGTGGGACTGTACCCCAGTGGGAGTCTGTGTGTGTGTGTGTGGGACTGTACCCCAGTGAGAGTCTGTGTGTGTGGGACTGTACCCCAGTGAGAGTCTGTGTGTGTGTGTGTGTGTGTGTGTGTGGGACTGTACCACAGTGGGAGTCTCTGTGTGTGTGTGTGTGGGACTGTACCCCAGTGAGAGTCTCTGTGTGTGTGTGTGGGGGACTGTACCACAGTGGGAGTCTGTGTGTGTGTGTGGGACTGTACCCCAGTGAGAGTCTGTGCGTGTGTGTGTGTGGGACTGTACCACAGTGGGAGTCTGTGTGTGTATGTGTGTGGGGTGGGGGGGCAACGACTGTATCCCAGTGAGAGTCTGTGTGTGTGTGTGTGGGAGGGGGGACTGTATCCCAGTGAGAGTCTCTGTGTGTGTGTGTGGGGGACTGTACCACAGTGGGAGTCTGTGTGTGTGTGTGGGACTGTACCCCAGTGAGAGTCTCTGTGTGTGTGTGTGGGGACTGTACCACAGTGGGGAGTCTGTGTGTGTGTGTGGGACTGTACCCCAGTGAGAGTCTGTGCGTGTGTGTGTGTGGGACTGTACCACAGTGGGAGTCTGTGTGTGTGTGTGTGTGTGGGTGGGGGGGGCAACGACTGTATCCCAGTGAGAGTCTGTGTGTGTGTGTGTGGGAGGGGGGACTGTATCCCAGTGAGAGTCTGTGTGTGTGTGGGACTGTACCCCAGTGAGAGTCTGTGTGTGTGTGGGACTGTACCCCAGTGAGAGTCTGTGTGTGTGTGTGGACTGTACCCCAGTGAGAGTCGCTGTGTGTGTGTGTGTGGGGGGGGGGGGGGGGGGGAGGGGGGGGGACTGTACCCAGTGAGATGCTCTGTGTGTGTCTGTGTGTGTGGGGGGGACTGTACCCCAGTGAGAGTCTGTGTGTGAGTGTGTGTGACTGTACCCAAGTGAGAGTCTGTGTGTGTGTGGGACTGTACCCCAGTGAGAGTCTGTGTGTGTGTGTGTGTGTGTGTGGGACTGTATCCCAGTGAGAGTCTGTGTGTGTGTGTGTGTGTGTGTGTGTGTGGGACTGTACCCCAGTGAGAGTCTGTGTGTGAGTGTGTGTGTGGGACTGTACCCAGTGAGAGTCTCTGTGTGTGTGTGTGTGGGACTGTACCCCAGTGAGAGTCTCTGTGTGAGTCTGTGGGACTGTACCCCAGTGAGAGTCTGTGTGGGTCGTGGGACTGTACCCCAGTGAGAGTCTGTGGTGTGTGTGTGGGACTGTACCCAGTGAGAGTCTGTGTGTGTGTGGGACTGTACCCCAGTGAGAGTCTGTGTGTGAGTGTGTGTGTGGGACTGTACCCCAGTGAGAGTCAGTGTGTGTGTGTGGGACTGTACCCCAGTGAGAGTCAGTGTGTGTGTGGGGACTGTACCCCAGTGAGAGTCAGTGTGTGTGGGGGGGACTGTACCCCGTGAGAGTCTGTGTGTGTGTGTGGGACTGTACCCCAGTGAGAGTCTGTGTGTGTGTGTGGGACTGTACCCCAGTGAGAGTCTGTGTGTGTGTGTGTGGGACTGTACCCCAGTGAGAGTCTGTGTGTGTAGGGGGGACTGTACCCCAGTGAGAGTCTGTGTGTGTGTGTGTGGGACTGTACCCCAGTGAGAGTCTCTGTGTGAGTCTGTGGGACTGTACCCCAGTGAGAGTCTGTGTGTGTGTGGGACTGTACCCCAGTGAGAGTCTGTGTGTGTGTCGTGTGGGACTGTACCCCAGTGAGAGTCTGTGTGTGTGTGTGGACTGTACCCAGTGAGAGTCTGTGTGTGAGTGTGTGTGTGGGACTTTACCCCAGTGAGAGTCAGTGTGTGTGTGTGGGACTGTTCCCCAGTGATAGTCTGTGTGTGTGTGGGGGGACTGTACCCCAGTGAGAGTCTGTGTGTGTGTGTGTGTGGGACTGTACCCCAGTGAGAGTCTGTGTGTGTGTGAGTGTGTGTGTGGGACTGTACCCCAGTGAGAGTCTCTGTGTGTGTGTGTGTGTGGGACTGTACCCCAGTGAGAGTCTGTGTGTGTGTGGGGGGGGACTGTAACCCAGTGAGAGTCTGTGTGTGTGTGTGTGTGTGGGACTGTACCCCAGTGAGAGTCTGTGTGTGTGTGTGTGGGACTGTACCCCAGTGAGAGTCTCTGTGTGAGTGTGTGGGACTGTACCCCAGTGAGTGTCTGTGTGTGTGTGGGACTGTACCCCAGTGAGATTCTGTGTGTGTGTGTGTGTGGGACTGTACCCCAGTGAGAGTCTGTGTGTGAGTGTGTGTGTGGGACTGTACCCCTGTGAGAGTCTCTGTGTGAGTCTGTGGGACTGTACCCCAGTGAGAGTCTGTGTGTGTGGGCCTGTACCCCAGTGAGAGTCTGTGTGTGTGTGTGTGTGGGACTGTACCCCATTGAGAGTGTGTGTGTGTGTGTGTGGGACTGTACCCCAGTGAGAGTCTCTGTGTGTGTGTGTGTGTGGGACTGTACCCCAGTGAGAGTCTCTGTGTGTGTGTGTGGGACTGTACCCCAGTGAGAGTCTCTATGTGTGTGTGTGTGTGGGACTGTACCCTAGTGAGAGTCTGTGTGTGTGTGTGTGGGACTGTACCCCAGTGAGAGTCTGTGTGTGTGTGTGTGGGACTGTACCCCAGTGAGAGTCTGTGTGTGAGTGTGTGTGTGGGACTGTACCCCGGTGAGAGTCTGTGTGTGAGTGTGTGTGTGGGACTGTACCCCAGTGAAAGTCTGTGTGTGTGTGTGTGGGACTGTACCCCAGTGAGAGTCTGTGTGTGTGTGTGTGTGGGACTGTACCCCAGTGGGAGTCTCTGTGTGTGTGTGTGTGTGTGGGACTGTTCCCCAGTGATAGTCTGTGTGTGTGTGTGTGTGTGTGTGTGGGACTGTACCCCAGTGGGAGTCTGTGTGTGTGTGTGTGTGTGGGACAGTTCCCCAGTGATAGTCTGTGTGTGTGTGTGTGGGACTGTACCCCAGTGAGAGTCTCTCTGTGAGTGTGTGGGACTATACCCCAGTGAGAGTCTGTGTGTGTGTGGGTTTGTACCCCAGTGAGAGTCTCTGTGTGTGTGTGGGACTGTACCCTAGTGAGAGTCTGTGTGTGCGTGGGACTGTACCCCAGTGAGAGTCTGTGTGTGTGTGGGACTGTACCCCAGTGAGAGTCTCTGTGTGAGTGTGTGTGGGACTGTACCCCAGTGAGAGTCTCTGTGTGTGTGTGTGTGGGACTGTACCCCAGTGAGAGTCTGTGTGTGTGTGTGTGTGGGGGACAGTACCCCAGTGAGAGTCTCTGTGTGAGTCTGTGGGACTGTACCCCAGTGAGAGTGTGTGGGATTGTACCCCAGTGAGAGTCAGTGTGTGTGTGTGGGACTGTTCCCCAGTGATAGTCTGTGTGTGAGTGTGTGTGTGGGACTGTACCCCAGTGAGAGTCTGTGTGTGTGTGGGACTGTACCCCAATGAGAGTCTGTGTGTGTGTGGGACTGCACCCCAGTGAGTGTCTCTGTGTGAGTGTGTGTGTGGGACTGTACCCCAGTGAGAGTCTCTGTGTGAGTCTGTGGGACTGTACCCCAGTGAGAGTCTGTGTGTGTGTGGGCCTGTACCCCAGTGAGAGTCTGTGTGTGTGTGTGTGTGGGACTGTACCCCATTGAGAGTGTGTGTGTGTGTGTGTGGGACTGTACCCCAGTGAGAGTCTCTATGTGTGTGTGTGTGTGGGACTGTACCCCAGTGAGAGTCTCTATGTGTGTGTGTGTGTGGGACTGTACCCCAGTGAGAGTCTGTGTGTGTGTGTGTGGGACTGTACCCCAGTGAGAGTCTGTGTGTGTGTGGGACTGTACCCCAGTGATAGTCTGTGTGTGAGTGTGTGTGTGGGACTGTACCCCAGTGAGAGTCTGTGTGTGAGTGTGTGTGTGGGACTTTACCCCAGTGAGAGTCTGTGTGTGTGTGGGACTGTACCCCAGTGAGAGTCTCTGTGTGAGTCTGTGGGACTGTACCCCAGTGAGAGTCTGTGTGTGTGTGGGACTGTACCCCAGTGAGAGTCTGTGTGTGAGTGTGTGTGGGACTGTACCCCAGTGAGAGTCTGTGTGTGAGTGTGTGTGTGGGACTGTACCCCAGTGAGAGTCTGTGTGTGTGTGGGACTGTACCTCAGTGAGAGTCTCTGTGTGAGTCTGTGGGACTGTACCCCAGTGAGAGTCTCTGTGTGTGAGTGTGTGTGTGGGACTTACCCCAGTGAGAGTCTCTGTGTGAGTGTGTGTGGGACTGTACCCCAGTGAGAGTCTGTGTGTGTGTGGGACTGTACCCCAGTGAGAGTCTCTGTGTGTGTGTGTGTGGGACTGTACCCCAGTGAGAGTCTGTGTGTGTGTGTGGGGGACAGTAATCCAGTGAGAGTCTCTGTGTGAGTCTGTGGGACTGTACCCCAGTGAGAGTCAGTGTGTGTGTGTGTGTTTGTGTCTGACTGTATCCCAGTGAGAGTCAGTGTGTGTGTGGGACTGTACCCCAGTGAGAGTCAGTGTGTGTGTGTGGGACTGTACCCCAGTGAGAGTCAGTGTGTGTGTGGGACTGTACCCCAGTGAGAGTCAGTGTGTGTGGGGGGGACTGTACCCCAGTGAGAGTCTGTGTGTGTGTGTGGGACTGTACCCCAGTGAGAGTCTGTGTGTGTGTGTGGGACTGTACCCCAGTGAGAGTCTGTGTGTGTGTGTGTGGGACTGTACCCCAGTGAGAGTCTGTGTGTGTAGGGGGGACTGTACCCCAGTGAGAGTCTGTGTGTGTGTGTGTGGGACTGTACCCCAGTGAGAGTCTCTGTGTGAGTCTGTGGGACTGTACCCCAGTGAGAGTCTGTGTGTGTGTGGGACTGTACCCCAGTGAGAGTCTGTGTGTGTGTGTGTGGGACTGTACCCCAGTGAGAGTCAGTGTGTGTGTGTGGGACTGTTCCCCAGTGATAGTCTGTGTGTGTGTGTGGGACTGTACCCCAGTGAGAGTCTGTGTGTGTGTGTGTGGGACTGTACCCCAGTGAGAGTCTGTGTGTGTGTGAGTGTGTGTGTGGGACTGTACCCCAGTGAGAGTCTGTGTGTGTGTGTGTGTGTGTGGGACTGTACCCCAGTGAGAGTCTGTGTGTGTGTGGGGGGGACTGTAACCCAGTGAGAGTCTGTGTGTGTGTGTGTGTGTGTGGGACTGTACCCCAGTGAGAGTCTGTGTGTGTGTGTGTGGGACTGTACCCCAGTGAGAGTCTCTGTGTGAGTGTGTGGGACTGTACCCCAGTGAGTGTCTGTGTGTGTGTGGGACTGTACCCCAGTGAGATTCTGTGTGTGTGTGTGTGTGGGACTGTACCCCAGTGAGAGTCTGTGTGTGAGTGTGTGTGTGGGACTGTACCCCTGTGAGAGTCTCTGTGTGAGTCTGTGGGACTGTACCCCAGTGAGAGTCTGTGTGAGTGTGTGTGGGACTGTACCCCAGTGAGAGTCTGTGTGTGAGTGTGTGTGGGGGACTGTACCCCAGTGAGAGTCTGTGTGTGAGTGTGTGTGTGGGACTGTACCCCAGTGAGAGTCTGTGTGTGTGTGTGTGGGACTGTACCCCAGTGAGAGTCTGTGTGTGTGTGTGTGTGTGTGTGTGTGGGACTGTACCCCAGTGAGAGTCTGTGTGTGTGTGTGTGTGGGACTGTACCCCAGTGAGAGTCTCTGTGTGAGTGTGTGTGGGACTGTATCCCAGTGAGAGTCTGTGTGTGTGTGTGGGACTGTACCCCACTGAGAGTCTCTGTGTGTGTGTGTGTGTGTGGGACTGTACCCCAGTGAGAGTCTCTGTGTGTGTGTGTGGGACTGTACCCCAGTGAGAGTCTGTGTGTGTGGGGGGTGGACTGTACCCCAGTGACAGTCTGTGTGTGTGTGTGTGTGTGTGTGTGTGTGTATGGGACTGTACCCCAGTGAGAGTCTGTGTGTGAGTCTGTGGGACTGTACCCCAGTGAGAGTCTGTGTGTGTGTGTGGGACTGTACTCCAGTGAGAGTCTGTGTGTGTGTGGGACTGTACCCCAGTGAGAGTCTGTGTGTGTGTGGGACTGTACCCCAGTGAGAGTCTCTGTGTGAGTGTGTGTGTGGGACTGTACCCCAGTGAGAGTCTCTGTGTGAGTCTGTGGGACTGTACCCCAGTGAGAGTCTGTGTGTGTGTGGGACTGTACCCCAGTGAGAGTCTGTGTGTGAGTGTGTGTGTGGGACTGTACCCCAGTGAGAGTCTGTGTGTGAGTGTGTGTGTGGGACTGTACCACAGTGAGAGTCTGTGTGTGTGTGTGTGGGACTGTACCCCAGTGAGAGTCTCTGTGTGTGTGGGGGGGACTGTATCCCAGTGAGAGTCTGTGTGTGTGTGTGTGTGTGTGTGGGACTGTACCCCAGTGAGAGTCTGTGTGTGGGACTGTACCCCAGTGAGAGTCTGTGTGTGTGTGTGTGGGACTGTACTCCAGTGAGAGTCTGTGTGTGTGTGTGTGTGTGTGTGTGTGGGACTGTACCCCAGTGGGAGTCTGTGTGTGTGTGTGTGGGACTGTACCCCAGTGAGAGTCTGTGTGTGTGGGACTGTACCCCAGTGAGAGTCTGTGTGTGTGTGTGTGTGTGTGTGTGGGACTGTACCACAGTGGGAGTCTCTGTGTGTGTGTGTGTGGGACTGTACCCCAGTGAGAGTCTCTGTGTGTGTGTGTGGGGGACTGTACCACAGTGGGAGTCTGTGTGTGTGTGTGGGACTGTACCCCAGTGAGAGTCTGTGCGTGTGTGTGTGTGGGACTGTACCACAGTGGGAGTCTGTGTGTGTATGTGTGTGGGGTGGGGGGGCAACGACTGTATCCCAGTGAGAGTCTGTGTGTGTGTGTGTGGGAGGGGGGACTGTATCCCAGTGAGAGTCTCTGTGTGTGTGTGGGGGGGACTGTACCACAGTGGGAGTCTGTGTGTGTGTGTGGGACTGTACCCCAGTGAGAGTCTCTGTGTGTGTGTGTGGGGGACTCTACCACAGTGGGAGTCTGTGTGTGTGTGTGGGACTGTACCCCAGTGAGAGTCTGTGCGTGTGTGTGTGTGGGACTGTACCACAGTGGGAGTCTGTGTGTGTGTGTGTGTGGGGTGGGGGGGCAACGACTGTATCCCAGTGAGAGTCTCTGTGTGTGTGTGTGGGAGGGGGGACTGTATCCCAGTGAGAGTCTGTGTGTGTGTGGGACTGTACCCCAGTGAGAGTCTGTGTGTGTGTGGGACTGTACCCCAGTGAGAGTCTGTGTGTGTGTGTGGGACTGTACCCCAGTGAGAGTCGCTGTGTGTGTGTGTGGGGGGGGGGGGAGGGGGGGGGACTGTACCCCAGTGAGATGCTCTGTGTGTGTCTGTGTGTGTGGGGGGACTGTACCCCAGTGAGAGTGTGTGTGTGAGTGTGTGTGACTGTACCCAAGTGAGAGTCTGTGTGTGTGTGGGACTGTACCCCAGTGAGAGTCTGTGTGTGTGTGTGTGTGTGTGTGGGACTGTATCCCAGTGAGAGTCTGTGTGTGTGTGTGTGTGTGTGTGTGTGTGGGACTGTACCCCAGTGAGAGTCTGTGTGTGAGTGTGTGTGTGGGACTGTACCCCAGTGAGAGTCTGTGTGTGAGTATGTGTGTGGGACTGTACCCCAGTGAGAGTCTCTGTGTGTGTGTGTGGGACTGTACCCCAGTGAGAGTCTGTGTGTGTGTGGGACTGTACCCCAGTGAGAGTCAGTGTGTGTGTGTGGGACTGTACCCCAGTGAGAGTCAGTGTGTGTGTGTGTTTGTGTCTGACTGTATCCCAGTGAGAGTCAGTGTGTGTGTGGGACTGTACCCCAGTGAGAGTCAGTGTGTGTGTGTGGGACTGTACCCCAGTGAGAGTCAGTGTGTGTGTGGGACTGTACCCCAGTGAGAGTCAGTGTGTGTGGGGGGGACTGTACCCCAGTGAGAGTCTGTGTGTGTGTGTGGGACTGTACCCCAGTGAGAGTCTGTGTGTGTGTGTGGGACTGTACCCCAGTGAGAGTCTGTGTGTGTGTGTGTGGGACTGTACCCCAGTGAGAGTCTGTGTGTGTAGGGGGGACTGTACCCCAGTGAGAGTCTGTGTGTGTGTGTGTGGGACTGTACCCCAGTGAGAGTCTCTGTGTGAGTCTGTGGGACTGTACCCCAGTGAGAGTCTGTGTGTGTGTGGGACTGTACCCCAGTGAGAGTCTGTGTGTGTGTGTGTGGGACTGTACCCCAGTGAGAGTCTGTGTGTGTGTGGGACTGTACCCCAGTGAGAGTCTGTGTGTGAGTGTGTGTGTGGGACTTTACCCCAGTGAGAGTCAGTGTGTGTGTGTGGGACTGTTCCCCAGTGATAGTCTGTGTGTGTGTGGGGGACTGTACCCCAGTGAGAGTCTGTGTGTGTGTGTGTGTGGGACTGTACCCCAGTGAGAGTCTGTGTGTGTGTGAGTGTGTGTGTGGGACTGTACCCCAGTGAGAGTCTCTGTGTGTGTGTGTGTGTGTGGGACTGTACCCCAGTGAGAGTCTGTGTGTGTGTGGGGGGGACTGTAACCCAGTGAGAGTCTGTGTGTGTGTGTGTGTGTGGGACTGTACCCCAGTGAGAGTCTGTGTGTGTGTGTGTGGGACTGTACCCCAGTGAGAGTCTCTGTGTGAGTGTGTGGGACTGTACCCCAGTGAGTGTCTGTGTGTGTGTGGGACTGTACCCCAGTGAGATTCTGTGTGTGTGTGTGTGGGACTGTACCCCAGTGAGAGTCTGTGTGTGAGTGTGTGTGTGGGACTGTACCCCTGTGAGAGTCTCTGTGTGAGTCTGTGGGACTGTACCCCAGTGAGAGTCTGTGTGTGTGTGGGCCTGTACCCCAGTGAGAGTCTGTGTGTGTGTGTGTGTGGGACTGTACCCCATTGAGAGTGTGTGTGTGTGTGTGTGGGACTGTACCCCAGTGAGAGTCTCTGTGTGTGTGTGTGTGTGGGACTGTACCCCAGTGAGAGTCTCTGTGTGTGTGTGTGGGACTGTACCCCAGTGAGAGTCTCTATGTGTGTGTGTGTGTGGGACTGTACCCCAGTGAGAGTCTGTGTGTGTGTGTGTGGGACTGTACCCCAGTGAGAGTCTGTGTGTGTGTGTGTGGGACTGTACCCCAGTGAGAGTCTGTGTGTGAGTGTGTGTGTGGGACTGTACCCCGGTGAGAGTCTGTGTGTGAGTGTGTGTGTGGGACTGTACCCCAGTGAAAGTCTGTGTGTGTGTGTGTGGGACTGTACCCCAGTGAGAGTCTGTGTGTGTGTGTGTGTGGGACTGTACCCCAGTGGGAGTCTCTGTGTGTGTGTGTGTGTGTGGGACTGTTCCCCAGTGATAGTCTGTGTGTGTGTGTGTGTGTGTGTGTGGGACTGTACCCCAGTGGGAGTCTGTGTGTGTGTGTGTGTGTGGGACAGTTCCCCAGTGATAGTCTGTGTGTGTGTGTGTGGGACTGTACCCCAGTGAGAGTCTCTCTGTGAGTGTGTGGGACTATACCCCAGTGAGAGTCTGTGTGTGTGTGGGTTTGTACCCCAGTGAGAGTCTCTGTGTGTGTGTGGGACTGTACCCTAGTGAGAGTCTGTGTGTGCGTGGGACTGTACCCCAGTGAGAGTCTGTGTGTGTGTGGGACTGTACCCCAGTGAGAGTCTCTGTGTGAGTGTGTGTGGGACTGTACCCCAGTGAGAGTCTCTGTGTGTGTGTGTGTGGGACTGTACCCCAGTGAGAGTCTGTGTGTGTGTGTGTGTGGGGGACAGTACCCCAGTGAGAGTCTCTGTGTGAGTCTGTGGGACTGTACCCCAGTGAGAGTGTGTGGGATTGTACCCCAGTGAGAGTCAGTGTGTGTGTGTGGGACTGTTCCCCAGTGATAGTCTGTGTGTGAGTGTGTGTGTGGGACTGTACCCCAGTGAGAGTCTGTGTGTGTGTGGGACTGTACCCCAATGAGAGTCTGTGTGTGTGTGGGACTGCACCCCAGTGAGTGTCTCTGTGTGAGTGTGTGTGTGGGACTGTACCCCAGTGAGAGTCTCTGTGTGAGTCTGTGGGACTGTACCCCAGTGAGAGTCTGTGTGTGTGTGGGCCTGTACCCCAGTGAGAGTCTGTGTGTGTGTGTGTGTGGGACTGTACCCCATTGAGAGTGTGTGTGTGTGTGTGTGGGACTGTACCCCAGTGAGAGTCTCTATGTGTGTGTGTGTGTGGGACTGTACCCCAGTGAGAGTCTCTATGTGTGTGTGTGTGTGGGACTGTACCCCAGTGAGAGTCTGTGTGTGTGTGTGTGGGACTGTACCCCAGTGAGAGTCTGTGTGTGTGTGGGACTGTACCCCAGTGATAGTCTGTGTGTGAGTGTGTGTGTGGGACTGTACCCCAGTGAGAGTCTGTGTGTGAGTGTGTGTGTGGGACTTTACCCCAGTGAGAGTCTGTGTGTGTGTGGGACTGTACCCCAGTGAGAGTCTCTGTGTGAGTCTGTGGGACTGTACCCCAGTGAGAGTCTGTGTGTGTGTGGGACTGTACCCCAGTGAGAGTCTGTGTGTGAGTGTGTGTGGGACTGTACCCCAGTGAGAGTCTGTGTGTGAGTGTGTGTGTGGGACTGTACCCCAGTGAGAGTCTGTGTGTGAGTGTGTGTGTGGGACTTTACCCCAGTGAGAGTCTGTGTGTGTGTGGGACTGTACCTCAGTGAGAGTCTCTGTGTGAGTCTGTGGGACTGTACCCCAGTGAGAGTCTGTGTGTGTGTGGGACTGTACCCCAGTGAGAGTCTGTGTGTGAGTGTGTGTGGGACTGTACCCCAGTGAGAGTCTGTGTGTGAGTGTGTGTGTGGGACTGTACCCCAGTGAGATTCTGTGTGTGAGTGTGTGTGTGGGACTTACCCCAGTGAGAGTCTCTGTGTGAGTGTGTGTGGGACTGTACCCCAGTGAGAGTCTGTGTGTGTGTGGGACTGTACCCCAGTGAGAGTCTCTGTGTGTGTGTGTGTGGGACTGTACCCCAGTGAGAGTCTGTGTGTGTGTGTGGGGGACAGTAATCCAGTGAGAGTCTCTGTGTGAGTCTGTGGGACTGTACCCCAGTGAGAGTCAGTGTGTGTGTGTGTGTTTGTGTCTGACTGTATCCCAGTGAGAGTCAGTGTGTGTGTGGGACTGTACCCCAGTGAGAGTCAGTGTGTGTGTGTGGGACTGTACCCCAGTGAGAGTCAGTGTGTGTGTGGGACTGTACCCCAGTGAGAGTCAGTGTGTGTGGGGGGGACTGTACCCCAGTGAGAGTCTGTGTGTGTGTGTGGGACTGTACCCCAGTGAGAGTCTGTGTGTGTGTGTGGGACTGTACCCCAGTGAGAGTCTGTGTGTGTGTGTGTGGGACTGTACCCCAGTGAGAGTCTGTGTGTGTAGGGGGGAGTGTACCCCAGTGAGAGTCTGTGTGTGTGTGTGTGGGACTGTACCCCAGTGAGAGTCTCTGTGTGAGTCTGTGGGACTGTACCCCAGTGAGAGTCTGTGTGTGTGTGGGACTGTACCCCAGTGAGAGTCTGTGTGTGTGTGTGTGGGACTGTACCCCAGTGAGAGTCTGTGTGTGTGTGGGACTGTACCCCAGTGAGAGTCTGTGTGTGAGTGTGTGTGTGGGACTTTACCCCAGTGAGAGTCAGTGTGTGTGTGTGGGACTGTTCCCCAGTGATAGTCTGTGTGTGTGTGTGGGACTGTACCCCAGTGAGAGTCTGTGTGTGTGTGTGTGGGACTGTACCCCAGTGAGTGTCTGTGTGTGTGTGAGTGTGTGTGTGGGACTGTACCCCAGTGAGAGTCTGTGTGTGTGTGTGTGTGTGTGTGGGACTGTACCCCAGTGAGAGTCTGTGTGTGTGTGGGGGGGACTGTAACCCAGTGAGAGTCTGTGTGTGTGTGTGTGTGTGTGGGACTGTACCCCAGTGAGAGTCTGTGTGTGTGTGTGTGGGACTGTACCCCAGTGAGAGTCTCTGTGTGAGTGTGTGGGACTGTACCCCAGTGAGTGTCTGTGTGTGTGTGGGACTGTACCCCAGTGAGATTCTGTGTGTGTGTGTGTGTGGGACTGTACCCCAGTGAGAGTCTGTGTGTGAGTGTGTGTGTGGGACTGTACCCCTGTGAGAGTCTCTGTGTGAGTCTGTGGGACTGTACCCCAGTGAGAGTCTGTGTGTGTGTGGGCCTGTACCCCAGTGAGAGTCTGTGTGTGTGTGTGTGTGGGACTGTACCCCATTGAGAGTGTGTGTGTGTGTGTGTGGGACTGTACCCTAGTGAGAGTCTCTGTGTGTGTGTGTGTGTGGGACTGTACCCCAGTGAGAGTCTCTGTGTGTGTGTGTGGGACTGTACCCCAGTGAGAGTCTCTATGTGTGTGTGTGTGTGGGACTGTACCCCAGTGAGAGTCTGTGTGTGTGTGTGTGGGACTGTACCCCAGTGAGAGTCTGTGTGTGTGTGTGTGGGACTGTACCCCAGTGAGAGTCTGTGTGTGAGTGTGTGTGTGGGACTGTACCCCGGTGAGAGTCTGTGTGTGAGTGTGTGTGTGGGACTGTACCCCAGTGAAAGTCTGTGTGTGTGTGTGTGGGACTGTACCCCAGTGAGAGTCTGTGTGTGTGTGTGTGTGTGGGACTGTACCCCAGTGGGAGTCTCTGTGTGTGTGTGTGTGTGTGGGACTGTTCCCCAGTGATAGTCTGTGTGTGTGTGTGTGTGTGTGTGGGACTGTACCCCAGTGGGAGTCTGTGTGTGTGTGTGTGTGTGGGACAGTTCCCCAGTGATAGTCTGTGTGTGTGTGTGTGGGACTGTACCCCAGTGAGAGTCTCTCTGTGAGTGTGTGGGACTATACCCCAGTGAGAGTCTGTGTGTGTGTGGGTTTGTACCCCAGTGAGAGTCTCTGTGTGTGTGTGGGACTGTACCCTAGTGAGAGTCTGTGTGTGCGTGGGACTGTACCCCAGTGAGAGTCTCTGTGTGTGTGTGTGTGGGACTGTACCCCAGTGAGAGTCTGTGTGTGTGTGTGTGGGGGACAGTACCCCAGTGAGAGTCTCTGTGTGAGTCTGTGGGACTGTACCCCAGTGAGAGTGTGTGGGATTGTACCCCAGTGAGAGTCAGTGTGTGTGTGTGGGACTGTTCCCCAGTGATAGTCTGTGTGTGAGTGTGTGTGTGGGACTGTACCCCAGTGAGAGTCTGTGTGTGTGTGGGACTGTACCCCAGTGAGAGTCTGTGTGTGTGTGGGACTGCACCCCAGTGAGTGTCTCTGTGTGAGTGTGTGTGTGGGACTGTACCCCAGTGAGAGTCTCTGTGTGAGTTTGTGGGACTGTACCCCAGTGAGAGTCTGTGTGTGTGTGGGCCTGTACCCCAGTGAGAGTCTGTGTGTGTGTGTGTGTGGGACTGTACCCCATTGAGAGTGTGTGTGTGTGTGTGTGGGACTGTACCCCAGTGAGAGTCTCTATGTGTGTGTGTGTGTGGGACTGTACCCCAGTGAGAGTCTCTATGTGTGTGTGTGTGTGTGGGACTGTACCCCAGTGAGAGTCTGTGTGTGTGTGTGTGGGACTGTACCCCAGTGAGAGTCTGTGTGTGTGTGGGACTGTACCCCAGTGATAGTCTGTGTGTGAGTGTGTGTGTGGGACTGTACCCCAGTGAGAGTCTGTGTGTGAGTGTGTGTGTGGGACTTTACCCCAGTGAGAGTCTGTGTGTGTGTGGGACTGTACCCCAGTGAGAGTCTCTGTGTGAGTGTGTGTGTGGGACTGTACCTCAGTGAGAGTCTCTGTGTGAGTCTGTGGGACTGTACCCCAGTGAGAGTCTGTGTGTGTGTGGGACTGTACCCCAGTGAGAGTCTGTGTGTGAGTGTGTGTGGGACTGTACCCCAGTGAGAGTCTGTGTGTGAGTGTGTGTGTGGGACTGTACCCCAGTGAGATTCTGTGTGTGAGTGTGTGTGTGGGACTTACCCCAGTGAGAGTCTCTGTGTGAGTGTGTGTGGGACTGTACCCCAGTGAGAGTCTGTGTGTGTGTGGGACTGTACCCCAGTGAGAGTCTCTGTGTGTGTGTGTGTGGGACTGTACCCCAGTGAGAGTCTGTGTGTGTGTGTGGGGGACAGTAATCCAGTGAGAGTCTCTGTGTGAGTCTGTGGGACTGTACCCCAGTGAGAGTCAGTGTGTGTGTGTGTTTGTGTCTGACTGTATCCCAGTGAGAGTCAGTGTGTGTGTGGGACTGTACCCCAGTGAGAGTCAGTGTGTGTGTGTGGGACTGTACCCCAGTGAGAGTCAGTGTGTGTGTGGGACTGTACCCCAGTGAGAGTCAGTGTGTGTGGGGGGGACTGTTCCCCAGTGAGAGTCTGTGTGTGTGTGTGGGACTGTACCCCAGTGAGAGTCTGTGTGTGTGTGTGGGACTGTACCCCAGTGAGAGTCTGTGTGTGTGTGTGTGGGACTGTACCCCAGTGAGAGTCTGTGTGTGTAGGGGGGACTGTACCCCAGTGAGAGTCTGTGTGTGTGTGTGTGGGACTGTACCCCAGTGAGAGTCTCTGTGTGAGTCTGTGGGACTGTACCCCAGTGAGAGTCTGTGTGTGTGTGGGACTGTACCCCAGTGAGAGTCTGTGTGTGTGTGTGTGGGACTGTACCCCAGTGAGAGTCTGTGTGTGTGTGGGACTGTACCCCAGTGAGAGTCTGTGTGTGAGTGTGTGTGTGGGACTTTACCCCAGTGAGAGTCAGTGTGTGTGTGTGGGACTGTTCCCCAGTGATAGTCTGTGTGTGTGTGGGGGACTGTACCCCAGTGAGAGTCTGTGTGTGTGTGTGTGGGACTGTACCCCAGTGAGAGTCTGTGTGTGTGTGAGTGTGTGTGTGGGACTGTACCCCAGTGAGAGTCTCTGTGTGTGTGTGTGTGTGTGGGACTGTACCCCAGTGAGAGTCTGTGTGTGTGTGGGGGGGACTGTAACCCAGTGAGAGTCTGTGTGTGTGTGTGTGTGTGGGACTGTACCCCAGTGAGAGTCTGTGTGTGTGTGTGTGGGTCTGTACCCCAGTGAGAGTCTCTGTGTGAGTCTGTGGGACTGTACCCCAGTGAGTGTCTGTGTGTGTGTGGGACTGTACCCCAGTGAGATTCTGTGTGTGTGTGTGTGTGGGACTGTACCCCATTGAGAGTGTGTGTGTGTGTGTGTGTGTGTGGGACTGTACCCCAGTGAGAGTCTCTGTGTGTGTGTGTGTGTGGGACTGTACCCCAGTGAGAGTCTCTGTGTGTGTGTGTGGGACTGTACCCCAGTGAGAGTCTCTATGTGTGTGTGTGTGTGGGACTGTACCCCAGTGAGAGTCTGTGTGTGTGTGTGTGGGACTGTACCCCAGTGAGAGTCTGTGTGTGAGTGTGTGTGTGGGACTGTACCCCGGTGAGAGTCTGTGTGTGAGTGTGTGTGTGGGACTGTACCCCAGTGAAAGTCTGTGTGTGTGTGTGTGGGACTGTACCCCAGTGAGAGTCTGTGTGTGTGTGTGTGTGTGTGGGACTGTACCCCAGTGGGAGTCTCTGTGTGTGTGTGTGTGTGTGGGACTGTTCCCCAGTGATAGTCTGTGTGTGTGTGTGTGTGTGTGTGTGTGTGGGACTGTACCCCAGTGGGAGTCTGTGTGTGTGTGTGTGTGTGGGACAGTTCCCCAGTGATAGTCTGTGTGTGTGTGTGTGGGACTGTACCCCAGTGAGAGTCTCTCTGTGAGTGTGTGGGACTGTACCCCAGTGAGAGTCTCTCTGTGAGTGTGTGGGACTATACCCCAGTGAGAGTCTGTGTGTGAGTGGGTTTGTACCCCAGTGAGAGTCTCTGTGTGTGTGTGGGACTGTACCCTAGTGAGAGTCTGTGTGTGCGTGGGACTGTACCCCAGTGAGAGTCTGTGTGTGTGTGGGACTGTACCCCAGTGAGAGTCTCTGTGTGAGTGTGTGTGGGACTGTACCCCAGTGAGAGTCTCTGTGTGTGTGTGTGTGGGACTGTACCCCAGTGAGAGTCTGTGTGTGTGTGTGTGGGGGACAGTACCCCAGTGAGAGTCTCTGTGTGAGTCTGTGGGACTGTACCCCAGTGAGAGTGTGTGGGATTGTACCCCAGTGAGAGTCAGTGTGTGTGTGTGGGACTGTTCCCCAGTGATAGTCTGTGTGTGAGTGTGTGTGTGGGACTGTACCCCAGTGAGAGTCTGTGTGTGTGTGGGACTGTACCCCAATGAGAGTCTGTGTGTGTGTGGGACTGCACCCCAGTGAGTGTCTCTGTGTGAGTGTGTGTGTGGGACTGTACCCCAGTGAGAGTCTCTGTGTGAGTCTGTGGGACTGTACCCCAGTGAGAGTCTGTGTGTGTGTGGGCCTGTACCCCAGTGAGAGTCTGTGTGTGTGTGTGTGTGGGACTGTACCCCATTGAGAGTGTGTGTGTGTGTGTGTGGGACTGTACCCCAGTGAGAGTCTCTATGTGTGTGTGTGTGTGGGACTGTACCCCAGTGAGAGTCTCTATGTGTGTGTGTGTGTGGGACTGTACCCCAGTGAGAGTCTGTGTGTGTGTGTGTGGGACTGTACCCCAGTGAGAGTCTGTGTGTGTGTGGGACTGTACCCCAGTGATAGTCTGTGTGTGAGTGTGTGTGTGGGACTGTACCCCAGTGAGAGTCTGTGTGTGAGTGTGTGTGTGGGACTTTACCCCAGTGAGAGTCTGTGTGTGTGTGGGACTGTACCCCAGTGAGAGTCTCTGTGTGAGTGTGTGTGTGGGACTGTACCTCAGTGAGAGTCTCTGTGTGAGTCTGTGGGACTGTACCCCAGTGAGAGTCTGTGTGTGTGTGGGACTGTACCCCAGTGAGAGTCTGTGTGTGAGTGTGTGTGGGACTGTACCCCAGTGAGAGTCTGTGTGTGAGTGTGTGTGTGGGACTGTACCCCAGTGAGATTCTGTGTGTGAGTGTGTGTGTGGGACTTACCCCAGTGAGAGTCTCTGTGTGAGTGTGTGTGGGACTGTACCCCAGTGAGAGTCTGTGTGTGTGTGGGACTGTACCCCAGTGAGAGTCTCTGTGTGTGTGTGTGTGGGACTGTACCCCAGTGAGAGTCTGTGTGTGTGTGTGGGGGACAGTAATCCAGTGAGAGTCTCTGTGTGAGTCTGTGGGACTGTACCCCAGTGAGAGTGTGTGGGATTGTACCCCAGTGAGAGTCAGTGTGTGTGTGTGGGACTGTTCCCCAGTGATAGTCTGTGTGTGAGTGTGTGTGTGGGACTGTACCCCAGTGAGAGTCTGTGTGTGTGTGGGACTGTACCCCAGTGAGAGTCTGTGTGTGTGTGGGACTGTACCCCAGTGAGTGTCTGTGTGTGAGTGTGTGTGTGGGACTGTACCCCAGTGAGAGTCTCTGTGTGAGTGTGTGGGACTGTACCCCAGTGACTGTCTGTGTGTGTGTGGGACTGTACCCCAGTGAGAGTCTGTGTGTGTGTGTGTGGGACTGTACCCCAGTGAGAGTCTGTGTGTGAGTGTGTGTGTGGGACTGTACCCCGGTGAGAGTCTGTGTGTGAGTGTGTGTGTGGGACTGTACCCCAGTGAAAGTCTCTGTGTGTGTGTGTGGGACTGTACCCCAGTGAGAGTCTGTGTGTGTGTGTGTGTGTGTGGGACTGTACCCCAGTGGGAGTCTCTGTGTGTGTGTGTGTGGGACTGTTCCCCAGTGATAGTCTGTGTGTGTGTGTGTGTGTGGGACTGTACCCCAGTGGGAGTCTGTGTGTGTGTGTGTGTGTGTGTGGGACAGTTCCCCAGTGATAGTCTCTGTGTGTGTGTGTGGGACTGTACCCCAGTGAGAGTCTCTCTGTGAGTGTGTGGGACTGTACCCCAGTGAGAGTCTGTGTGTGTGTGGGACTGTACCCCAGTGAGAGTCTCTGTGTGTGTGTGTGTGGGACTGTACCCCAGTGAGAGTCTGTGTGTGTGTGGGACTGTACCCCAGTGAGAGTCTGTGTGTGTGTGGGACTGTACCCCACTGAGAGTCTCTGTGTGAGAGTGTGTGGGACTGTACCCCAGTGAGAGTCTCTGTGTGTGTGTGTGTGGGACTGTACCCCAGTGAGAGTCTCTGTGTGAGTCTGTGGGACTGTACCCCAGTGAGAATCTGTGTGTGTGTGGGCCTGTACCCCAGTGAGAGTCTGTGTGTGTGTGTGTGTGTGTGGGACTGTACCCCAGTGAGAGTCTGTGTGTGTGTGTGTGTGTGTGTGAGACTGTACCCCAGTGAGAGTCTCTATGTGTGTGTGTGTGTGGGACTGTACCCCAGTGAGAGTCTCTATGTGTGTGTGTGTGTGGGACTGTACCCCAGTGAGAGTCTGTGTGTGTGTGTGTGGGACTGTACCCCAGTGAGAGTCTGTGTGTGTGTGGGACTGTACCCCAGTGAGAGTCTGTGTGTGAGTGTGTGTGTGGGACTTTACCCCAGTGAGAGTCTGTGTGTGTGTGGGACTGTACCCCAGTGAGAGTCTCTGTGTGAGTGTGTGTGTGGGACTGTACCTCAGTGAGAGTCTCTGTGTGAGTCTGTGGGACTGTACCCCAGTGAGAGTCTGTGTGTGTGTGGGACTGTACCCCAGTGAGAGTCTGTGTGTGAGTGTGTGTGGGACTGTACCCCAGTGAGAGTCTGTGTGTGAGTGTGTGTGTGGGACTGTACCCCAGTGAGAGTCTGTGTGTGTGTGTGTGTGTGGGACTTACCCCAGTGAGATTCTCTTTGTGAGTGTGTGTGGGACTGTACCCCAGTGAGAGTCTGTGTGTGTGTGTGTGTGTGTGGGACTGTACCCCAGTGAGAGTCTGTGTGTGTGTGTGGGGGACAGTACCCCAGTGAGAGTCTCTGTGTGAGTCTGTGGGACTGTACCCCAGTGAGAGTGTGTGGGATTGTACCCCAGTGAGAGTCTGTGTGCGTGTGTGGGACTGTTCCCCAGTGATAGTCTGTGTGTGAGTGTGTGTGTGGGACTGTACCCCAGTGAGAGTCTGTGTGTGTGTGGGACTGTACCCCAGTGAGAGTCTGTGTGTGTGTGGGACTGTACCCCAGTGAGTGTCTCTGTGTGAGTGTGTGTGTGGGACTGTACCCCAGTGAGAGTCTCTGTGTGAGTCTGTGGGACTGTACCCCAGTGAGAGTCTGTGTGTGTGTGGGCCTGTACCCCAGTGAGAGTCTGTGTGTGTGTGTGTGGGACTGTACCCCATTGAGAGTGTGTGTGTGTGTGTGTGTGGGACTGTACCCCAGTGAGAGTCTCTATGTGTGTGTGTGTGTGGGACTGTACCCCAGTGAGAGTCTCTATGTGTGTGTGTGTGTGGGACTGTACCCCAGTGAGAGTCTGTGTGTGTGTGTGTGTGGGACTGTACCCCAGTGAGAGTCTGTGTGTCTGTGGGACTGTACCCCAGTGATAGTCTGTGTGTGAGTGTGTGTGGGACTGTACCCCAGTGAGAGTCTGTGTGTGAGTGTGTGTGGGACTGTACCCCAGTGAGAGTCTGTGTGTGAGTGTGTGTGTGGGACAATACCCCAGTGAGAGTCTGTGTGTGAGTGTGTGTGTGGGACTGTACCCCAGTGAGAGTCTGTGTGTGTGTGTGTGGGACTGTACCCCAGTGAGAGTCTGTGTGTGTGTGGGACTGTAACCCAGTGAGAGTCAGTGTGTGTGTGTGGGACTGTACCCCAGTGAGAGTCAGTGTGTGTGTGGGACTGTACCCCAGTGAGAGTCAGTGTGTGTGTGTGGGACTGTACCCCAGTGAGAGTCAGTGTGTGTGTGGGACTGTACCCCAGTGAGAGTCAGTGTGTGTGTGTGGGACTGTACGGCAGTGAGAGTCTGTGTGTGTGTGGGGGACTGTACCCCAGTGAGAGTCTGTGTGTGTGGGGGGGACTGTTCCCCAGTGAGAGTGTGTGTGTGTGTGTGTGTGTGTGGGACTGTACCCCAGTGAGAGTCTGTGTGTGTGTGTTGGACTGTAACCCAGTGAGAGTCTGTGTGTGTGTGTGTGGGACTGTACCCCAGTGAGAGTCTGTGTGTGTAGGGGGGACTGTACCCCAGTGAGAGTCTGTGTGTGTGTGTGTGGGACTGTACCCCAGTGATAGTCTGTGTGTGAGTGTTTGTGTGGGACTGTACCCCAGTGAGAGTCTCTGTGTGAGTGTGTGTGGGACTGTACCCCAGTGAGAGTCTGTGTTAGACTGTACCCCAGTGATAGTCTGTGTGTGATTGTGTGTGTGGGACTGTACCCCAGTGAGAGTCTGTGTGTGAGTGTGTGTGTGGGACTGTACCCCAGTGAGAGTCTGTGTGTGTGTGTGTGTGTGGGACTGTACCCCAGTGAGAGTCTCTGTGTGAGTGTGTGTGGGACTGTACCCCAGTGAGAGTCTGTGTGTGTGTGTGGGACTGTACCCCAGTGAGAGTCTCTGTGTTTGTGTGTGGGACTGTACCCCAGTGAGAGTCTCTGTGTGTGTGTGTGGGACTGTACCCCAGTGAGAGTCTGTGTGTGTGGGGGGGGGGGACTGTACCCCAGTGAGAGTCAGTGTGTGTGTGTGTGTGTGTGTGTGGGACTGTATCCCAGTGAGAGTCTGTGTGTGAGTCTGTGGGACTGTACCCCAGTGAGAGTCTGTGTGTGTGTGTGGGACTGTACTCCAGTGAGAGTCTGTGTGTGTGTGGGACTGTATCCCAGTGAGAGTCTGTGTGTGTGTGGGACTGTACCCCAGTGAGAGTCTCTGTGTGAGTGTGTGTGTGGGACTGTACCCCAGTGAGAGTCTCTGTGTGTGTGCGTGGGACTGTACCCCAGTGAGAGTCTGTGTGTGTGTGTGTGGGACTGTACCCCAGTGAGAGTCTGTGTGTGTGTGAGGGGGACTGTACCCCAGTGAGTGTCTGTGTGTGTGTGTGTGTGTGTGTGTGGGACTGTACCCCAGTGAGAGTCTGTGTGTGAGTCTGTGGGACTGTACCCCAGTGAGAGTCTGTGTGTGTGTGTGTGGGACTGTACTCCAGTGAGAGTCTGTGTGTGTGTGTGTGTGGGACTGTACCCCAGTGAGAGTCTGTGTGTGAGTCTGTGGGACTGTACCCCAGTGAGAGTCTGTGTGTGTGTGTGTGGGACTGTACTCCAGTGAGAGTCTGTGTGTGTGTGTGTGTGGGACTGTACCCCAGTGGGAGTCTGTGCGTGTGTGTGGGACTGTACCCCAGTGAGAGTCTGTGTGTGTGGGACTGTACCCCAGTGAGAGTCTGTGTGTGTGTGTGTGTGTGTGTGTGTGTGGGACTGTACCACAGTGAGAGTCTCTGTGTGTGTGTGTGTGGGACTGTACCCCAGTGAGAGTCTCTGTGTGTGTTTGTGTGGGACTGTACCACAGTGGGAGTCTGTGTGTGTGTGTGGGACTGTACCCCAGTGAGAGTCTGTGCGTGTGTGTGTGTGGGACTGTACCACAGTGGGACTCTGTGTGTGTGTGTGTGGCGGGGTGGGGGGGGCAACAACTGTATCCCAGTGAGAGTCTCTGTGTGTGTGTGTGGGAGGGGGGACTGTACCCCAGTGAGAGTCTCTGTGTGTGTCTGTGTGTGTGGGGGGACTGTACCCCAGTGAGAGTCTGTGTGTGTGTGGGACTGTACCCCAGTGAGAGTCTGTGTGTGTGTGTGGGACTGTACCCCAGTGAGAGTCTCTGTGTGTGTGTGTGGGGGGGGGGGAGGGGGGGGGACTGTACCCCAGTGAGAGTCTGTGTGTGAGTGTGTGGGACTGTCCCCCAGTGAGAGTCTGTGTGTGTGTGGGACTGTACCCCAGTGAGAGTCTCTGTGTGTGTGTGTCTGTGTGTGTGGGACTGTCCCCCAGTGAGAGTCTGTGTGTGTGTTGGGCTGTACCCCAGTGATAGTCTGTGTGTGAGTGTGTGTGGGACTGTACCCCAGTGAGAGTCTGTGTGTGAGTGTGTGTGGGACTGTACCCCAGTGAGAGTCTGTGTGTGAGTGTGTGTGTGGGACTGTACCCCAGTGAGAGTCTGTGTGTGAATGTGTGTGTGGGACTGTACCCCAGTGAGAGTCTGTGTGTGTGTGTGTGGGACTGTACCCCAGTGAGAGTCTGTGTGTGTGTGGGACTGTACCCCAGTGAGTGTCAGTGTGTGTGTGTGGGACTGTACCCCAGTGAGAGTCAGTGTGTGTGTGGGACTGTACCCCAGTGAGAGTCAGTGTGTGTGTGGGGGACTGTACCCCAGTGAGAGTCCGTGTGTGTGGGGGGGACTGTACCCCAGTGAGAGTCTGTGTGTGTGTATGGGACTGTACCCCAGTGAGAGTCTGTGTGTGTGTGTGGGACTGTACCCCAGTGAGAGTCTGTGTGTGTGTGTGTGGGACTGTACCCCAGTGAGAGTCTGTGTGTAGGGGGGACTGTACCCCAGTGAGAGTCTGTGTGTGTGTGTGTGGGACTGTACCCCAGTGAGAGTCTCTGTGTGAGTCTGTGGGACTGTACCCCAGTGAGAGTCTGTGTGTGTGTGGCACTGTACCCCAGTGATAGTCTGTGTGTGAGTGTGTGTGTAGGACTGTACCCCAGTGAGAGTCTGTGTGTAGGGGGGACTGTACCCCAGTGAGAGTCTGTGTGTGTGTGTGTGTGGGACTGTACCCCAGTGAGAGTCTGTGTGTGTGTGGCACTGTACCCCAGTGATAGTCTGTGTGTGAGTGTGTGTGTGGGACTGTACCCCAGTGAGAGTCTGTGTGTGAGTGTGTGTGTGGGACTGTACCCCAGTGAGAGTCTGTGTGTGTGTGGGACTGTACCCCAGTGAGAGTCTGTGTGTGTGTGGGACTGTACCCCAGTGAGAGTCTCTATGTGTGTGTGTGTGTGTGTGGGACTGTACCCCAGTGAGAGTCTCTGTGTGAGTCTGTGGGACTGTACCCCAGTGAGAGTCTGTGTGTGTGTGGGACTGTACCCCAGTGAGAGTCTGTGTGTGTGTGGGACTGTACCCCAGTGAGAGTCTGTGTGTGAGTGTGTGTGTGGGACTGTACCCCAGTGAGAGTCTCTGTGTGTGTGTGTGGGACTGTACCCCAGTGAGAGTCTCTGTGTGTGTGGGACTGTACCCCAGTGAGAGTCTGTGTGTGTGTGTGTGTGTGTGTGGAACTGTACCCCAGTGGGAGTCTCTGTGTGAGTGTGTGGGACTGTACCCCAGTGAGAGTCAGTGTGTGTGTGTGGGACTGTTCCCCAGTGATAGTCTGTGTGTGAGTGTGTGTGTGGGACTGTACCCCAGTGAGAGTCTGTGTGTGTGTGTGTGGGACTGTACCCCAGTGAGAGTCTGTGTGTGTGTGGGACTGTACCCCAGTGAGAGTCTGTGTGTGAGTGTGTGTGTGGGACTGTACCCCATTGAGAGTCTATGTGTGAGTCTGTGGGACTGTACCCCAGTGAGAGTCTGTGTGTGTGTGTGGGACTGTACCCCAGTGAGAGTCTGTGTGTGTGTGTGTGGGACTGTACCCCAGTGAGAGTCTCTGTGTGAGTGTGTGGGACTGTACCCCAGTGAGTGTCTGTGTGTGTGTGGGACTGTACCCCAGTGAGAGTCTGTGTGTGTGTGTGTGGGACTGTACCCCAGTGAGAGTCTGTGTGTGTGTGGGACTGTACCCCAGTGAGAGCCTGTGTGTGTGTGGGACTGTACCCCAGTGACAGTCTGTGTGTGAGTGTGTGTGTGGGACTGTACCCTGGTGAGAGTCTGTGTGTGAGTGTGTGTGTGGGACTGTACCCCAGTGAGAGTCTGTGTGTGTGTGTGTGTGGGACTGTACCCCAGTGAGAGTCTGTGTGTGTGTGTGTGGGACTGTACACCAGTGGGAGTCTCTGTGTGTGTGTGTGTGTGTGGGACTGTTCCCCAGTGATAGTCTGTGTGTGTGTGTGTGTGTGTGTGTGTGTGGGACTGTACCCCAGTGGGAGTCTGTGTGTGTGTGTGTGTGGGTGACTGTTCCCCAGTGATAGTCTGTGTGTGTGTGTGTGGGACTGTACCGCAGTGAGAGTCTCTCTGTGAGTGTGTGGGACTGTACCCCAGTGAGAGTCTGTGTGTGTGTGGGACTGTACCCCAGTGAGAGTCTGTGTGTGTGTGGGACTGTACCCCAGTGAGAGTCTGTGTGTGTGTGGGACTGTACCCCAGTGAGAGTCTGTGTGTGTGTGGGACTGTACCCCAGTGAGAGTCTGTGTGTGTGTGTGTGTGTGTGTGTGTGTGGGACTGTACCCCAGTGAGAGTCTCTGTGTGAGTCTGTGGGACTGTACCCCAGTGAGAGTCTGTGTGTGTGTGGGACTGTACCCCAGTGAGAATCTGTGTGTGTGTGGGACTGTACCCCAGTGAGAGTCTGTGTGTGAGTGTGTGTGTGGGACTGTACCCCAGTGAGAGTCTCTGTGTGTGTGTGTGGGACTGTACCCCAGTGAGAGTCTCTGTGTGTGTGGGACTGTACCCCAGTGAGAGTCTGTGTGTGTGTGTGTGTCGAACTGTACCCCAGTGGGAGTCTCTGTGTGTGTGTGTGTGTGGGACTGTTCCCCAGTGATAGTCTGTGTGTGTGTGTGTGTGTGTGTGTGTGTGGGACTGTACCCCAGTGGGAGTCTGTGTGTGTGTGTGTGTGTGTGTGTGTGGGACTGTTCCCCAGTGATAGTCTGTGTGTGTGTGTGTGGGACTGTACCCCAGTGAGAGTCTCTCTGTGAATGTGTGGGACTGTACCCCAGTGAGAGTCTGTGTGTGTGTGGGACTGTACCCCAGTGAGAGTCTCTGTGTGACTGTACCCCAGTGAGAGTCTGTGTGTGTGTGGGACTGTACCCCAGTGAGAATCTGTGTGTGAGTGTGTGTGTGGGACTGTACCCCAGTGATAGTCTGTGTGTGAGTGTGTGTGGGACTGTACCCCAGTGATAGTCTTTGTGTGAGTGTGTGTGTGGGACTGTACCCCAATGACAGTCAGTGTGTGTGTGTGGGACTGTACCCCAGTGAGAGTCAGTGTGTGTGTGTGGGACTGTACCCCAGTGAGAGTCTGTGTGTGAGTGTGTGTGTGGGACTGTACCCCAGTGGGATTCTCTGTGAGTGTGTGTGTGTGGGACTGTTCCCCAGTGATAGTCTGTGTGTGTGTGTGTGTGTGTGTGGGACTGTACCCCAGTGGGAGTCTCTGTGTGTGTGTGTGTGTGGGACTGTACCCCAGTGAGAGTCAGTGTGTGTGTGTGGGACTGTTCCCCAGTGATAGTCTGTGTGTGTGTGTGGGACTGTACCCCAGTGAGAGTCTGTTTGTGTGTGTGTGGGACTGTACCCCAGTGAGAGTCTCTGTGTGAGTGTGTGGGACTGTACCCCAGTGAGTGTCTGTGTGTGTGTGGGACTGTACCCCAGTGAGAGTCTGTGTGTGTGTGTGTGGGACTGTACCCCAGTGAGAGTCTGTGTGTGTGTGGGACAGTACCCCAGTGAGAGTCTGTGTGTGTGTGGGACTGTACCCCAGTGAGAGTCTGTGTGTCAGTGTGTGTGTGGGACTGTACCCCGGTGAGAGTCTGTGTGTGAGTGTGTGTGTGGGACTGTACCCCAGTGAGAGTCTCTGTGTGTGTGTGTGGGACTGTTCCCCAGTGATAGTCTGTGTGTGTGTGTGTGTGGGACTGTACCCCAGTGGGAGTCTCTGTGTGTGTGTGTGGGGGGGACTGTTCCCCAGTGATAGTCTGTGTGTGTGTGTGTGGGACTGTACCCCAGTGAGAGTCTGTGTGTGTGTGGGACTGTACCCCACTGAGAGTCTCTGTGTGAGTGTGTGGGACTGTACCCCAGTGAGAGTCTGTGTGTGTGTGGGACTGTACCCCAGTGAGAGTCTGTGTGTGTGTGGGACTGTACCCCAGTGAGAGTCTGTGTGTGTGTGGGACTGTACCCCAGTGAGAGTCTGTGTGTGTGGGGGACTGTACCCCAGTGAGAGTCTCTGTGTGTGTGTGTGTGTGTGTGGGACTGTACCCCAGTGAGAGTCTCTGTGTGAGTCTGTGGGACTGTACCCCAGTGAGAGTCTGTGTGTGTGTGGGACTGTACCCCAGTGAGAGTCTGTGTGTGTGTGGGACTGTACCCCAGTTAGAGTCTGTGTGTGAGTGTGTGTGTGGGACTGTACCCCAGTGAGAGTCTCTGTGTGTGTGTGTGGGACTGTACCCCAGTGAGAGTCTCTGTGTGTGTGGGACTGTACCCCAGTGAGAGTCTGTGTGTGTGTGTGTGTGGAACTGTACCCCAGTGGGAGTCTGTGTGTGTGTGTGTGTGTGTGTGTGGGACTGTACCCCAGTGAGAGTCTGTGTGTGTGTGTGTGTGGGACTGTACCCCAGTGAGAGTCTGTGTGTGTGTGGGACTGTACCCCAGTGAGAGTCTGTGTGTGAGTGTGTGTGTGGGACTGTACCCCATTGAGAGTCTATGTGTGAGTCCGTGGGACTGTACCCCAGTGAGAGTCTGTGTGTGTGTGGGACTGTACCCCAGTGAGAGTCTGTGTGTGTGTGGGACTGTACCCCAGTGAGAGTCTGTGTGTGTGCGTGTGGGACTGTACCCCAGTGAGAGTCTCTGTGTGAGTGTGTGGGACTGTACCCCAGTGAGTGTCTGTGTGTGTGTGGGACTGTACCCCAGTGAGAGTCTGTGTGTGTGTGTGTGGGACTGTACCCCAGTGAGAGGCTGTGTGTGTGTGGGACTGTACCCCAGTGAGAGTCTGTGTGTGTGTGGGACTGTACCCCGGTGAGAGTCTGTGTGTGAGTGTGTGTGTGGGACTGTACCCCAGTGAGAGTCTCTGTGTGTGTGTGTGGGACTGTACCCCAGTGAGAGTCTGTGTGTGTGTGTGTGTGTGGGACTGTACCCCAGTGGGAGTCTCTGTGTGTGTGTGTGTGTGGGACTGTTCCCCAGTGATAGTCTGTGTGTGTGTGTGTGTGTGTGTGTGTGTGTGGGACTGTACCCCAGTGGGAGTCTCTGTGTGTGTGTGGGGGGGGGAGTGTTCCCCAGTGATAGTCTGTGTGTGTGTGTGTGTGTGTGTGTGTGTGTGTGGGACTGTACCCCAGTGAGAGTCTGTGTGTGAGTGTGTGTGTTGGACTGTACCCCAGTGATAGTCTGTGTGTGTGTGTGTGTGGGACTGTACCCCAGTGAGAGTCTCTCTGTGAGTGTGTGGGACTGTACCCCAGTGAGAGTCTGTGTGTGTGTGTGGGGGGGACAGTACCCCAGTGAGAGTCTCTGTGTGAGTGTGTGGGACTGTACCCCAGTGAGAGTCTGTGTGTGTGGGGGACTGTACCCCAGTGAGAGTCTGTGTGTGTGTGTGTGGGACTACCCCAGTGAGAGTCTGTGTGTGTGTGGGACTGTACCCCAGTGAGAGTCTGTGTGTGAGTGTGTGTGTGGGACTGTACCCCATTGAGAGTCTATGTGTGAGTCTGTGGGACTGTACCCCAGTGAGAGTCTGTGTGTGTGTGGGACTGTACCCCAGTGAGAGTCTGTGTGTGTGTGGGACTGTACCCCAGTGAGAGTCTGTGTGTGTGTGTGTGGGACTGTACCCCAGTGAGAGTCTCTGTGTGAGTGTGTGGGACTGTACCCCAGTGAGTGTCTGTGTGTGTGTGGGACTGTACCCCAGTGAGAGTCTGTGTGTGTGAGTGTGTGGGACTGTACCCCAGTGAGAGGCTGTGTGTGTGTGGGACTGTACCCCAGTGAGAGTCTGTGTGTGTGTGGGACTGTACCCCAGTGAGAGTCTGTGTGTGAGTGTGTGTGTGGGACTGTACCCCGGTGAGAGTCTGTGTGTGAGTGTGTGTGTGGGACTGTACCCCAGTGAGAGTCTCTGTGTGTGTGTGTGGGACTGTACCCCAGTGAGAGTCTGTGTGTGTGTGTGTGTGTGGGACTGTACCCCAGTGGGAGTCTCTGTGTGTGTGTGTGTGTGTGGGACTGTTCCCCAGTGATAGTCTGTGTGTGTGTGTGTGTGTGTGTGGGACTGTACCCCAGTGGGAGTCTGTGTGTGTGTGTGTGTGGGGGACTGTTCTCCGGTGATAGTCTGTGTGTGTGTGTGTGTGGGACTGTACCCCAGTGGGAGTCTCTCTGTGAGTGTGTGGGACTGTACCCCAGTGAGAGTCTGTGTGTGTGTGTGTGTGGGACTGTACCCCAGTGAGAGTCTGTGTGTGTGTGGGACTGTACCCCAGTGAGAGTCTGTGTGTGTGTGGGACTGTACCCCAGTGAGAGTCTCTGTGTGTGTGTGTGTGTGTGTGTGGGACTATACCCCAGTGAGAGTCTCTGTGTGAGTCTGTGGGACTGTACCCCAGTGAGAGTCTGTGTGTGTGTGGGACTGTACCCCAGTGAGAGTCTGTGTGTGAGTGTGTGTGTGGGACTGTACCCCAGTGAGAGTCTGTGTGTGAGTGTGTGTGTGGGACTGTACCCCAGTGAGAGTCTCTGTGTGTGTGTGTGGGACTGTACCCCAGTGAGAGTCTCTGTGTGTGTGTGTGTGGGACTGTACCCCAGTGAGAGTCTGTGTGTGTGTGTGTAGAACTGTACCCCAGTGGGAGTCTGTGTGTGCGTGTGTGTGTGTGGGACTGTTCCCCAGTGATAGTCTGTTTGTGTGTGTGTGGGACTGTACCCTAGTGAGAGTCTCTGTGTGAGTGTGTGGGACTGTACCCCAGTGAGAGTCTCTGTGTGAGTGTGTGTGTGGGACTGTACCCCAGTGAGAGTCTGTGTGTGTGTGTGTGGGACTGTACCCCAGTGAGAGTCTGTGTGTGTGTGGGACTGTACCCCAGTGAGAGTCTGTGTGTGAGTGTGTGTGTGGGACTGTACCCCAGTGAGAGTCTGTGTGTGTGTGGGACTGTATCCCAGTGAGAGTCTGTGTGTGTGTGGGACTGTACCCCAGTGAGAGTCTCTGTGTGAGTGTGTGTGTGGGACTGTACCCCAGTGAGAGTCTGTGTGTGTGGGGGGGACTGTACCCCAGTGAGAGTCTCTGTGTGAGTCTGTGGGACTGTACCCCAGTGAGAGTCTGTGTGTGTGTGGGACTGTACCCCAGTGAGAGTCTGTGTGTGAGTGTGTGTGTGTGTGAGTGTGTGTGTGTGTGTGTGTGGGACTGTACCCCAGTGGGAGTCTCTGTGTGTGTGTGTGTTGGACTGTACCACAGTGGGAGTCTGTGTGTGTGTGTGGGACTGTACCCCAGTGAGAGTCTGTGTGTGTGGGACTGTACCACAGTGGGAGTCTCTGTGTGTGTGTGTGTGGGACTGTACCCCAGTGAGCGTCTGTGCGTGTGTGTGTGTGTGTGTGTGGGGGGGGGGAACGACTGTATCCCAGTGAGAGTCAGTGTGTGTGTGTGTGGGAGGGGGTACTGTACCCCAGTGAGAGTCCCTGTGTGTCTGTGGGGGGTGAGACTGTACCCCAGTGAGAGTCCGTGTGTGTGTGTGTGGGGGGGGGGGACTGTACCCCAGTGAGTCTGTGTGTGTGTGTGTGTGGGGGGGGGACTGTACCCCAGTGAGAGTCTGTGTGTGTGTGGGGGGGCTGTACCCCAGTGAGAGTCTGTGTGTGTGTGAGTGTGTGGGGGGGGGGGGACTGTAGCCCAGTGTGTGTGTGTGGGGGGGGGGGGGACTGTAGTCCTGTGTGTGTGTGGGGGGGGGGAGGGGGGGAACTGTAGCCCAGTGTGTGTGTGTGTGGGGGGGGGGGACTGTAGCCCAGTGTGTGTGTGGGGGGGGGGGGGGACTGCAGCCCTGTGTGTGTGGGCGGGGGGGCACTGTAGCCCTGTGTGTGTGTGGGGGGGGGGGACTGTAGCCCAGTGTGTGTGTGTGTGGGGGGGGGGACTGCAGCCCGGTGTGTGTGGGGTGGGGGGGGGGGGACTGTAGCCCAGTGTGTGTGTGTGTGGGGGGGGACTGCAGCCCTGTGTGTGTGGGGGGGGGGGGGACTGTAGCCCAGTGTGTGTGTGTGTGGGGGGGGGGGGGACTGTAGCCCAGTGTGTGTGTGTGTGTGGGGGGGGGGGGGGGGCTGTAGCCCAATGTGTGGGTGTGTGTGTGTGGGGGGGGGACTGTAGCCCTGTGTGTGTGTGTGGGGGGGGGGGGGGGACTGTAGCCCAGTGTGTGTGTGGGGGGGGGGGGGGACTGCAGCCCTGTGTGTGTGGGCGGGGGGGCACTGTAGCCCTGTGTGTGTGTGGGGGGGGGGACTGTAGCCCAGTGTGTGTGTGTGTGGGGGGGGGGACTGCAGCCCGGTGTGTGTGGGGTGGGGGGGGGGGGGACTGTAGCCCAGTGTGTGTGTGTGTGTGGGGGGGGGGGGGGGGCTGTAGCCCAATGTGTGGGTGTGTGTGTGTGGGGGGGGGACTGTAGCCCTGTGTGTGTGTGTGGGGGGGGGGGGGGACTGTAGCCCAGTGTGTGTGTGTGTGGGGGGGGGGGGGGGGGGGGGGCTGTAGCCCAGTGTGTGTGTGTGTGTGTGGGGGGGGGGGGGGACTGTAGCCCAGTGTGTGTGTGTGGGGTGGGGGGTGGACTGTAGCCCAGTGTGTGTGTGTGTGTGGGGGGGGGGGGGGGGACTGTAGCCCAGTGTGTGTGTGTGTGGGGGGGGGGGGACTGTAGCCCAGTGTGTGTGCGTGGGGGGGGGGGGGGCTGTAGCCCAGTGTGTGGGTGTGTGTGTGTGTGTGGGGGGGGGGGACTGTAGCCCAGTGTGTGTGTGTGTGGGGGGAGGGGGGGGACTGTAGCCCAGTGTGTGTGTGTGTGGGGGGAGGGGGGGGACTGTAGCCCAGTGTGTGTGTGTGTGTGGGGGGGGGGGGACTGTAGCCCAGTGTGTGTGTGTGTGGGGGGGGGGGGACTGTAGCCCAGTGTGTGTGTGTGTGGGGGGAGGGGGGGGACTGTAGCCCAGTGTGTGTGTGTGTGGGGGGAGGGGGGGGACTGTAGCCCAGTGTGTGTGTGTGTGTGGGGGGGGGGGGACTGTAGCCCAGTGTGTGTGTGTGTGTGTTGGGGGTGGGGACTGTAGCCCAGTGTGTGTGTGTGTGTGGGGGGGGGGGGACTGTAGCCCAGTGTGTGTGTGTGTGGGGGGAGGGGGGGGACTGTAGCCCAGTGTGTGTGTGTGTGGGGGGGGGGGGGGGAGACTGTAGCCCTGTGTGTGTGTGTGGGGGGGGGGACTGTAGCCCAGTGTGTGTGTGTGTGTGGGGGGGGGGGGGACTGTAGCCCAGTGTGTGTGTGTGTGGGGGGGGGGGGACTGTAGCCCAGTATGTGTGTGTGTGTGTGTGTGTGTGTGTGTGCGGTGGGGGGGGGGACTGTAGCCCAGTGTGTGTGTGTGAGTGTGTGTGCGGTGGGGGGGGGGACTGTAGCCCGGTGTGTATGTGTGGGGGGGGGGGGACTGTAGCTCAGTGTGTGTGTGTGTGTGTGTGTGTGTGGGGGGGGGGGGGGGACTGTAGCCCAGTGTGTGTGTGTGTGGGGGGGGGTGGGGACTGTAGCCCTGTGTGTGTGTGGGGGGGGGGGGGGGGGACTGTAGCCCAGTGTGTGTGTGTGTGGGGGGGGGGGGGACTGTAGCCCAGTGTGTGTGTGTGTGGGGGGGGGGGTACTGTAGCCCAGTGTGTGTGTGTGGGGTGGGGGGGGGACTGTAGCCCAGTGTGTGTGTGTGTGGGGGGGGGGACTGTAGCCCAGTGTGTGTGGGGGGGGCGGGGGGGGGGACTGTAGCCCTGTGTGTGTGGGGGGGGCGGGGGGGGGGGGACTGTAGCCCTGTGTGTGTGTGTGTGGGGGGGGGGGGACTGTAGCCCTGTGTGTGTGGGGGGGGCGGGGGGGGGGGGACTGTAGCCCTGTGTGTGTGTGTGGGGGGGGGGGGACTGTAGCCCAGTGTGTGTGTGTGGGGGGGGGGGGGGGGAGACTGTAGCCCTGTGTGTGTGTGGGGGGGGGGGGGGGGGGGAGACTGTAGCCCAGTGTGTGTGTGTGTGTGTGGAGGGGGGGGGGGGACTGTAGCCCTGTGTGTGTGTGTGTGTGTGGGGGGGGGGGACTGTAGCCCTGTGTGTGTGTGTGTGTGGGGGGGGGGGACTGTAGCCCAGTGTGTGTGTGTGTGGGGGGGGGGGACTGTAGCCCTGTGTGTGTGTGTGTGTGTGGGGGGGGGGACTGTAGCCCTGTGTGTGTGTGTGTGTGGGGGGGGGGGGGGACTGTAGCCCTGTGTGTGTGTGTGTGGAGGGGGGGGGGACTGTAGCCCTGTGTGTGTGTGTGGGGGGGGGGGGACTGTAGCTCAGTGTGTGTGTGTGTGGGGGGGGGGGACTGTAGCCCTGTGTGTGTGTGTGTGGGGGGGGGGGGGACTGTAGCCCAGTGTGTGTGTGTGTGGGGGGGGGGACTGTAGCCCTGTGTGTGTGTGTGGGGGGGGGGGGACTGTAGCCCTGTGTGTGTGTGTGGGGGGGGTGGGGGGACTGTAGCCCTGTGTGTGTGTGTGTGGGGGGGGGGACTGTAGCCCTGTGTGTGTGTGTGTGGGGGGGGGGACTGTAGCTCAGTGTGTGTGTGTGTGTGTGGAGGGGGGGGGGGGACTGTAGCCCTGTGTGTGTGTGTGGGGGGGGGGGGGACTGTAGCCCTGTGTGTGTGTTGTGGGGGGGGGGGGGGAACTGTAGCCCTGTGTGTGTGTGTGGGGGGGGGGGGGGGGACTGTAGCTCAGTGTGTGTGTGTGTGGAGGGGGGGGGGGACTGTAGCCCTGTGTGTGTGTGTGTGTGGGGGGGGGGACTGTAGCCCTGTGTGTGGTGTGTGGGGGGGGG
>NW_027310105.1:0-2500 GCF_047496795.1 Chiloscyllium punctatum | reverse complement strand
TAGCCCAGTGTGTGTGGGGTGGGGGGGGGACTGTAGCCCAGTGTGTGTGGGGGTGGGGGGGGGGGGACTGTAGCCCAGTGTGTGTGTGTGTGGGGGGGGGGGGGGGGGACTGTAGCCCAGTGTGTGTGGGGGTGGGGGGGGGGGGACTGTAGCCCAGTGTGTGTGGGGGTGGGGGGGGGGGGGACTGTAGCCCAGTGTGTGTGTGTGTGGGGGGGGGGGGGACTGTAGCCCAGTGTGTGTGTGGGGGGGGGGGGGGGACTGTAGCCCAGTGTGTGTGTGGGGGGGGGGGGACTGTAGCCCAGTGTGTGTGTGTGTGGGGGGGGGGGGGGGGGGACTGTAGCCCAGTGTGTGTGGGGGGGTGGGGGGGGGGGGACTGTAGCCCAGTGTGTGTGTGTGTGGGGGGGGGGGACTGTAGCCCAGTGTGTGTTTGTGGGAGGGGGGGGGGGACTGTAGCCCAGTGTGTGTGTGTGGGAGGGGGGGGGGGACTGTAGCCCAGTGTGTGTGTGTGTGGGGTGGGGGGGGGGACTGTAGCCCAGTGTGTGTGTGGGGGGGGGGACTGTAGCCCAGTGTGTGTGTGTGTGTGGGGGGGGGGGGGGGACTGTAGCCCAGTGTGTGTGTGTGTGGAGGGGGGGGGGGGGACTGTAGCCCAGTGTGTGTGTGTGGGGTGGGGGGGGGACTGTAGCCCAGTGTGTGTGTGTGTGGGGGGGGGGGGGGGGACTGTAGCCCAGTGTGTGTGTGTGTGGAGGGGGGGGGGGGGACTGTAACCCAGTGTGTGTGTGTGTGTGGGGTGGGGGGGGGACTGTAGCCCAGTGTGTGTGTGTGTGGAGGGGGGGGGGGGACTGTAACCCAGTGTGTGTGTGTGGGGGGGGGGGGGGGGGGGGGACTGTAGCCCAGTGTGTGTGTGTGTGTGTGGGGGGGGGGGGGACTGTAGCCCAGTGTGTGTGTGTGGGGTGGGGGGGGGACTGTAGCCCAGTGTGTGTGTGTGTGTGTGGGGGGGGGACTGTAGCCCAGTGTGTGTGGGGGGGGGGGGACTGTAGCCCAGTGTGTGTGTGTGGGGGGGGGGGGGACTGTAGCCCAGTGTGTGTGTGTGGGGGGGGGGGGGACTGTAGCCCAGTGTGTGTGTGTGTGTGGGGGGGGGGACTGTAGCCCAGTGTGTGTGTGTGTGTGTGGGGGGGGACTGTAGCCCAGTGTGTGTGGGGGGGGGGGGGACTGTAGCCCAGTGTGTGTGTGTGGGGGGGGGGGGGGACTGTAGCCCAGTGTGTGTGTGTGGGGGGGGGGGGGGACTGTAGCCCAGTGTGTGTGTGTGTGTGGGGGGGGGGACTGTAGCCCAGTGTGTGTGTGTGTGGGGGGGGGACTGTAGCCCAGTGTGTGTGTGTGGGGTGGGGGGGGGGACTGTAGCCCAGTGTGTGTGTGTGGGGTGGGGGGGGGACTGTAGCCCAGTGTGTGTGTGTGTGTGGGGGGGGGGGGGGACTGTAGCCCAGTGTGTGTGTGTGTGGAGGGGGGGGGGGGGACTGTAGCCCAGTGTGTGTGTGTGGGGTGGGGGGGGGACTGTAGCCCAGTGTGTGTGTGTGTGTGGGGGGGGGGACTGTAGACCTGTGTGTGTATGTGGGGGGGGGGACTGTAGCCCTGTGTGTGTGTGTGTGGGGGGGGGGGGGGGCGGACTGTAGCCCAGTGAGTGTGTGTGTGGGGGGGGGGGGACTGTAGCCCAGTGTGTGTGTGGGGGTGGGGGGGGGCACTGTAGCCCAGTGTGTGTGTGTGTGGGGGGGGGACGGGACTGTAGCCCAGTGTGTGTGTGTGTGGGGGGGGGGGGGGGACTGTAGCCCTGTGTGTGTGTGTGTGGGGGGGTGGGGGACTGTAGCCCAGTGTGTGTGTGTGTGGGGGGGGGGGGGACTGTAGCCCAGTGTGTGTGTGTGTGGGGGGGGGGTTGGGGGGGGGGGGGGGGGGGGTGGGGGGGGGGGGGGGGGGGGGGGGGGGGGGGGGGGGGGGGGGGGGGGGGGGGTGGGGGGGGGGGGGGGGGACTGTAGCCCTGTGTGTGTGTGTGGGGGGGGGGGACTGTAGCCCAGTGTGTGTGTGTGTGTGTGGGGGGGGGGGGGACTGTAGCCCTGTGTGTGTGTGTGGGGGGGGTGGGGGGGACTGTAGCCCAGTGTGTGTGTGTGTGTCGTGTGTGTGGGGGGGGACTGTAGCCCAGTGTGTGTGTGTGGGGGGGGGACGGGACTGTAGCCCAGTGTGTGTGTGTGTGTGTGGGGGGGGGGGGACTGTAGCCCAGTGTGTGTGTGTGTGTGGGGGGGGGGACTGTAGCCCAGTGTGTGTGGGGGTGGGGGGGGGGGACTGTAGCCCAGTGTGTGTGTGGGGGGGGGGGGGTGGGGGGGGGGGACTGTAGCCCAGTGTGTGTGGGGGTGGGGGGGGGGGGACTGTAGCCCAGTGTGTGTGGGGTGGGGGGGGGGACTGTAGCCCAGTGTGTGTGGGGGTGGGGGGGGGGACTGTAGCCCAGTGTGTGTCT
>NW_027310104.1:207049-209176 GCF_047496795.1 Chiloscyllium punctatum | reverse complement strand
GAACACGCGGGGCGCTCCCCCCTCGAAGGCGAGACCGTCGCCAGAACCGCCGGGTCAAATCCGGCTGAGCTACCCGCGTTACAGGTCTCAAAGTCGGGTTGAGCAGTCACGTTCACCCCCATCCCCTTTCGGACCCCTTCCCACGGTTGGAAATGCATGAAATCGGCCTGTACACGGTGGGCGCTCCCCCCTCGAAGGTGAGACCTTCGGCAGAACCGCCGGGTCAAATCCGGCCGAGCTACCCGCGTTAGAGGTCTCAATGTCGGCTTCAGCAGTCACATTCAATCCCATTCCGTTTGGACCTCTTCCCGCCGATGGAAATGCACAAAATTCGGCCTGAACACGCGGGACGCTCCCCCCTCGAAGGTGAGACCTTCGGCAGAACCGCCGGGTCAAATCCGGCCGAGCTACCCGCGTTAGAGGTCTCAATGTCGGCTTCAGCAGTCACATTCAATCCCATTCCCGTTTGGACCTCTTCCCGCCGATGGAAATGCACAAAATTCGGCCTGAACACGCGGGACGCTCCCCCCTCGAAGGCGAGACCGTCGCCAGAACCGCCGGGTCAAATCCGGCTGAGCTACCCGCGTTACAGGTCTCAAAGTCGGGTTGAGCAGTCACGTTCACCCCCATCCCCTTTCGGACCCCTTCCCACGGTTGGAAATGCATGAAAATCGGCCTGTACACGGTGGGCGCTCCCCCCTCGAAGGTGAGACCTTCGGCAGAACCGCCGGGTCAAATCCGGCCGAGCTACCCGCGTTAGAGGTCTCAATGTCGGCTTCAGCAGTCACATTCAATCCCATTCCCGTTTGGACCTCTTCCCGCCGATGGAAATGCACAAAATTCGGCCTGAACACGCGGGACGCTCCCCCCTCGAAGGTGAGACCTTCGGCAGAACCGCCGGGTCAAATCCGGCCGAGCTACCCGCGTTAGAGGTCTCAATGTCGGCTTCAGCAGTCACATTCAATCCCATTCCCGTTTGGACCTCTTCCCGCCGATGGAAATGCACAAAATTCGGCCTGAACACGCGGGACGCTCCCCCCTCGAAGGCGAGACCGTCGCCAGAACCGCCGGGTCAAATCCGGCTGAGCTACCGCGTTAGAGGTCTCAAAGTCGGGTTGAGCAGTCACGTTCACCCCCATCCCCTTTCGGACCCCTTCCCACGGTTGGAAATGCATGAAAATCGGCCTGTACACGGTGGGCGCTCCCCCCTCGAAGCTGAGACCTTCGGCAGAAACCGCCGGGGTCAAATCCGGCCGAGCTACCCGCGTTAGAGGTCTCAATGTCGGCTTCAGCAGTCACATTCAATCCCATTCCCGTTTGGACCTCTTCCCGCCGATGGAAATGCACAAAACTCGGCCTGAACACGCGGGACGCTCCCCCCTCGAAGGTGAGACCTTCGGCAGACCCGCCGGGTCAAATCCGGCCGAGCTACCCGCGTTAGAGGTCTCAATGTCGGCTTCAGCAGTCACATTCAATCCCATTCCCGTTTGGACCTCTTCCCGCCGATGGAAATGCACAAAATTCGGCCTGAACACGCGGGACGCTCCCCCTCGAAGGCGAGACCGTCGCCAGAACCGCCGGTCAAATCCGGCCGAGCTACCCGCGTTAGAGGTCTCAATGTCGGCTTCAGCAGTCACATTCAATCCCATTCCCTTTTGGAACACTTCCCGCCGTTAACAATGCACGATATTCGGCCTGAACACGCGGGACGCTCCCCCCTCGAAGGTGAGACCTTCGGCAGAACCGCGGGTCAAATCCGGCCGAGCTACCCGCGTTAGAGGTCTCAATGTCGGCTTCAGCAGTCACATTCAATCCCATTCCCGTTTGGACCTCTTCCCGCCGATGGAAATGCACAAAATTCGGCCTGAACACGCGGGACGCTCCCCCCTCGAAGGCGAGACCGTCGCCAGAACCGCCGGGTCAAATCCGGCCGAGCTACCCGCGTTAGAGGTCTCAATGTCGGCTTCAGCAGTCACATTCAATCCCATTCACGTTTGGAACACTTCCCGCCGTTAACAATGCACGATATTCGGCCTGAACACGCGGGACGCTCCCCCCTCGAAGGTGAGACCTTCGGCAGAACCGCCGGGTCAAATCCTGCCGAGCTACCCGCGTTAGAGGTCTCAA
>NW_027310104.1:197049-199549 GCF_047496795.1 Chiloscyllium punctatum | reverse complement strand
GAGGACCGTGCGGGGGTCGGCCGACGGCGTGGTAGGTGTGCCTGCACGGTGACGGAGCACACACCACGCCCGCCAACCCCTCCGTACCTCCCGAGACCGGTGGCAGGACGGAGCGGAAAACGTGCGGACTGAACGGGAGAGCCAAGAGCCAGCGATCCACGCGCGTGCGACCGTCCAAGTCACAGCGTTCGACGAAAACCTCCTCCCTCGGCCAGGCACTCGGCGCCAGCAGGGGAGACAGGATCAGACGCCCCGCCGGCCACTTAAGGCCGAGGACGAACCACGAGACGGGCGGCTGCAGCAGCGGGCGGCCTGCAGCTCCCAGCACTCTCAATCGATCAACCATCGAGTCGGGTCAGCGTGTCAAACCGGCGAGCTCCACGGTCAGGCCGGCGGCGCACCAGCACCGGACCTCCGCGGCTCCCTTCACTCTTTCCACTGCCAGCCAACCGAGAGACGGACCCAATGCGGACGTGCAGAGCTTAGGCAGACCCCCCCACTGGAGGCTCAACACTTCGTGGCAGCTCCGTGTCCCAGAGACCAGGAGGGTTGGCACACACACACAGTGTGAACCACCGACAGCCATTCTGGGACCGGTGACAGCCGTGCTGGCCCCACTGCCACGACACAGACGGACGCCAGGCCGCGCTCCCCGGCGGGGGGATGGCGTCGAGCCTGACGAACGGAATGTGCAGGGTGGGGGGGAAAGGCCAAGCGCTCCGACGCCGGAGGGCTCCGGAGTCTGAACTTAGGGGGACAAAGAGGACGGGTCCTCTGCGACACCCCAGCCGCGCTCTCGCCAGCCAAGGCGAGTGCGATTGATTGCCAAACGACCCTCAGACAGGCGTGGCCCCGGGAAGAACCCGGGGCCGCAAAGTGCGTTCAAAGTGTCGATGATCAATGTGTCCTGCAATTCACATTAATTCTCGCAGCTAGCTGCGTTCGTCATCGACGCACGAGCCGAGTGATCCACCGTCAAGAGTTGTCTGAGTTTGTTTTAGGTCTCTCCCTCGCCAGAGGAAAGCGACCCGGACCGCACATACGCTCCCCACCTTGAGCTACAGCCACCTGCACGCCGGCGTGCGGGCGGAGCAGGGTGGCGTGAAGCGATGGGGAGCACCATCCTGGTGCGGCCCGCAGAAACATACGTCTATTGGGGGGAGGAGGACAGGGCGCCCAAGAGGCGATGCGTGCCCCAACGCACCGCAGCGACGGAGGCAGGATCACCGCCACCATGTCGCCCGCCTAGTATCACGAGGCGTGCAGCAGCTTTGCCCTAGGAAAAGCAGAGGCGGGAACGGGCACCGGCCATCGGTTCGGCAGCGTCACTGACGCGTGCACGTGGCGGCGTGTCGGCGAGCGGACTTCCTGCGAGGAGGCGGGGGCGGCACTCGCCCGAGCAGACGCCCGCCCGGCCCAGCCACCGCCGAGGTGGACTGGGAGTCGCGGCAACGGCTCGTCATACTCGTTCCCACACTCACAGCGCAGCTTGCCCGCAAGCCACCGACCACCGATCGACGCCAGGCGCCCCGACCGAGAGCGGGATCGCTCGTTCGCCCTGCTGGCAGTTCGCTGGGGATCACTACTGCACGGAGCTCGGAGACCGACGGGCGGCAACTCGAGAGTCTTTAAACCACCACCCCCATCCCGCAAGTGCAAAGAGGCTGTATACGCACAGACGGGTGAGGGGAATAGGTACCCCGTCGGGTTTGAAGGGAGCGTGACTAGATAGCAACGATGTAAACCCAGCCGATTTGGGAGCGAAAGACCGGCGCCTGCATCACCGGCTTCGTTTCCCGTGGCTGGAGAGTACACCGAAACCCTCCGTCTGTCGCGAGCTCCCGACGACGCGGTGCCGCCAAGCAGCAGGGCCGGACCTGGTGTGGCTCCCCTCGTCGATCACAGACCGGTCGGCACTACTGACGAGACGGTGGAACGGGCTTCGCCCCTTGTGACGAAGGGTGATGCGAACCCGCCCGCCCGCGTGCGTTCGGGGTGGACTCGGCAAACGGAGATTTGAAATCGGAAAGTGTCCTCCTGCCCCGCGCAGGTAGGCGCCCAACAGTTGTGGGGGGTTTGGCGGTGACCACGGCTGCAGGGCCTGCTACCCCGACGAGCTCTCCTGCTGGCCCCGAAACCACCCTCGCGAGACAAGTTGAAACGGAAACGGGCGTACCCCCAAGCCGACGATCCTTTCTTATTTGTTACTTTTTTTTTCACTTGCTCGAGTTGTGGGGATTTGGCGGTGACCACGGCTGCAGGGCCTGCTACCCCGACGAGCTCTCCTGCTGGCCCCGAAACCACCCTCGCGAGACAAGTTGAAACGGAAACGGGCGTACCCCCAAGCCGACAGAGATCCTTTCTTATTTGTTACTTTTTTTTTTCACTTGCTCGAGTTGTGGGGGTTTGGCGGTGACCACGGCTGCAGGGCCTGCTACCCCGACGAGCTCTCCTGCTGGCCCCGAAACCACCCTCGCGAGACAAGTTGAAACGGAAACGG
>NW_027310104.1:179549-192049 GCF_047496795.1 Chiloscyllium punctatum | reverse complement strand
ACCGGCCTCTGACTGACTCTCAGAATGGACGGAAAGAGCCGGGTAAGCCTTTCAAAAGATTCGACCACGTGCCGAAAACTTTAGACTTCCGTGAGCTCTCCGGCTTGCACCGAGACCCGAAGTCGACGTGCGAAGCACCACGGGACCCCTTTCGCCTGCAGGTCCCGAGCCGCCTTTATTTGCTGTTACGAGCATCGTGTGCCCCATACCTGCGTGACGAGCACCGCAGGGCGGCAGAGCCATCGCACTTGGCCGGGTGGCAGAGGAGGACCCGACTATTCACAGATAGCGGCCCAACGACTCCCAGAGCCGGTCGTGCGGCGCGCGAGGTCTGCTCTCTTCACAAGAGGCTTTATTAGGGAGTGCTAAGGCAAGGTTCTGTGCCCTCCACCCTCATCGCAACACCCATGGGAGCCTCCGGTCGTCAATAGACCGCCGCACCGGCCTCTGACTGACTCTCAGAATGGACGGAAAGAGCCGGGTAAGCCTTTCAAAAGATTCGACCACGTGCCGAAAACTTTAGACTTCCGTGAGCTCTCCGGCTTGCACCGAGACCCGAAGTCGACGTGCGAAGCACCACGGGACCCCTTTCGCCTGCAGGTCCCGAGCCGCCTTTATTTGCTGTTACGAGCATCGTGTGCCCCATACCTGCGTGACGAGCACCGCAGGGCGGCAGAGCCATCGCACTTGGCCGGGTGGCAGAGGAGGACCAGACTATTCACAGATAGCGGCCCAACGACTCCCAGAGCCGGTCGTGCGGCGCGCGAGGTCTGCTCTCTTCACAAGAGGCTTTATTAGGGAGTGCTAAGGCAAGGTTCTGTGCCCTCCACCCTCATCGCAACACCCATGGGAGCCTCCGGTCGTCAATAGACCGCCGCACCGGCCTCTGACTGACTCTCAGAATGGACGGAAAGAGCCGGGTAAGCCTTTCAAAAGATTCGACCACGTGCCGAAAACTTTAGACTTCCGTGAGCTCTCCGGCTTGCACCGAGACCCGAAGTCGACGTGCGAAGCACCACGGGACCCCTTTCGCCTGCAGGTCCCGAGCCGCCTTTATTTGCTGTTACGAGCATCGTGTGCCCCATACCTGCGTGACGAGCACCGCAGGGCGGCAGAGCCATCGCACTTGGCCGGGTGGCAGAGGAGGACCCGACTATTCACAGATAGCGGCCCAACGACTCCCAGAGCCGGTCGTGCGGCGCGCGAGGTCTGCTCTCTTCACAAGAGGCTTTATTAGGGAGTGCTAAGGCAAGGTTCTGTGCCCTCCACCCTCATCGCAACACCCATGGGAGCCTCCGGTCGTCAATAGACCGCCGCACCGGCCTCTGACTGACTCTCAGAATGGACGGAAAGAGCCGGGTAAGCCTTTCAAAAGATTCGACCACGTGCCGAAAACTTTAGACTTCCGTGAGCTCTCCGGCTTGCACCGAGACCCGAAGTCGACGTGCTAAGCACCACGGGACCCCTTTCGCCTGCAGGTCCCGAGCCGCCTTTATTTGCTGTTACGAGCATCGTGTGCCCCATACCTGCGTGACGAGCACCGCAGGGCGGCAGAGCCATCGCACTTGGCCGGGTGGCAGAGGAGGACCAGACTATTCACAGATAGCGGCCCAACGACTCCCAGAGCCGGTCGTGCGGCGCGCGAGGTCTGCTCTCATCACAAGAGGCTTTAGGGAGTGCTCAGGCAAGGGTCAGCCCGCAGCCTTCCTGGCAACACCCAGGGGAACCAGGCCACTCGCGTCTCTCGCCTTCATTTTCGACACGAGCGCCTGCGGAGGGCCACCACCCCCTCCGATTGTCAAGAGACCTCCGCACCGGCCTCTGACTTACTCTCAGAATGGACGGAAAGAGCCGGGTAAGCCTTTGAAAAGATTCGACCACGTGCCGAAAACTTTAGACTTCCGTGAGCTCTCCGGCTTGCACCGAGACCCGAAGTCGACGTGCTTAGCACCACGGGACCCCTTTCGCCTGCAGGTCCCGAGCCGCCTTTTATTTTTGTTACGAGTATCGTGTTCCCCAAACCTGGGTGACGAGCACCGCAGGGCGGCAGAGCCATCGCGCTTGTCCGGGTGGCAGAGGAGGACCAGACTATTCACAAATAGCGGCCCAACGACTCCCAGAGCCGGTCGTGCGGCAGGCGAGGTCTGCTCTCATCACAAGAGGCTTTAGGGAGTGCTCAGGCAACGGTCAGCCCGCAGCCTTCTTGGCAACACCCAAGGGAACCAGGCCACTCGCGTCTCTCGCCTTCATTTTGGACACGAGCGCCTGTGGAGGGACGGCCGGAGTCAACGTGGGGTTTGCCCGCCCTCCAATAGTGTCAAAAGACCGCCGCACAAGTCTCTGACTGACTCTTAGAACAGACAGAAAGAGTTTGTCAAATCTGTCAAAAAATTGACAAAGTGTCAAAAATTCGACTTCCAAGAGCTCTCCGGCATGCACTCATACCTGTCATTAAAGTGCTATGCCCGTGGAACCGTTTTTCGGATGCCTTTCAGAACGGTCCCGCGCCGCCATTTTGTTCTAAAAATCGTGTTCCCATATATCTCCGGGTACCCCGCCAACCTCACTGCGGAAAAACTACAAGTGGCACTGAATGGGTCTGAATTCCAAATTTGACTGCATCGGTCTGGAACTCGGTCCGGTCAAAACCGTTTGGATTTTTCTCGGTCCGGACTTCCGCGACAGACAAAGTTAAAGTTTTCGGGCTGCAGGCACAAAACGACAGCTGGCCATTTGCCGGGCTCAATTCACCCAATTCCTCCGGCACTTCGGAGCACATGTTCGGTGTAAGTTTGCGAATCTTTCCCGATGCTGCAGCATTTTCCTCCGCTGACACTTAGAATATTTTTCACACTTTGCTGAAAATTTTTCTAAGTGTTTTTTTCCAAGTTTTCCTGGTTACTGATTTCTTCTTTTTAAACATTTTTCTAAGTTTTTCTGGTTACTGATTTCTTCTTTTTAAACATTTTTCGCAGTTTGTCTGGTTACTGATTTCTTCTTTTTAAACATTTTTCGCCGTTTTTCTGGTTACTGATTTCTTCTTTTTAAACATTTTTCGCCGTTTTTCTGGTTACTGATTTCTTCTTTTTAAACATTTTTCTAAGTTTTTCTGGTTACTCATTTCTTCTTTTTAAACATTTTTCTAAGTTTTTCTGGTTACTGATTTCTTCTTTTTAAACGTTTTTCTGGTTACTCATTTCTTCTTTTTAAACATTTTTCTAAGTTTTTCTGGTTACTCACTTCTTCTTTTTAAACATTTTTCGCCGTTTTTCTGGTTACTGATTTCTTCTTTTTAAACATTTTTCTAAGTTTTTCTGGTTACTCATTTCTTCTTTTTAAACATTTTTCTAAGTTTTTCTGGTTACTCATTTCTTCTTTTTAAACATTTTTCTAAGTTTTTCTGGTTACTGATTTCTTCTTTTTAAACATTTTTCTAAGTTTTTCTGGTTACTGATTTCTTCTTTTTAAACATTTTTCTAAGTTTTCCTGGTTACTCATTTCTTCTTTTTAAACATTTTTCTAAGTTTTCCTGGTTACTCATTTCTTCTTTTTAAACATTTTTCTAAGTTTTCCTGGTTACTGATTTCTTCTTTTTAAACATTTTTCGCAGTTTTTCTGGTTACTGATTTCTTCTTTTTAAACATTTTTTCGCAGTTTGTCTGGTTACTGATTTCTTCTTTTTAAACATTTTTCGCCGTTTTTCTGGTTACTGATTTCTTCTTTTTAAACATTTTTCGCCGTTTTTCTGGTTACTGATTTCTTCTTTTTAAGCATTTTTCTAAGTTTTTCTGGTTACTCATTTCTTCTTTTTAAACATTTTTCTAAGTTTTTCTGGTTACTGATTTCTTCTTTTTAAACATTTTTCTAAGTTTTTCTGGTTACTCATTTCTTCTTTTTAAACATTTTTCTAAGTTTTTCTGGTTACTCACTTCTTCTTTTTAAACATTTTTCTAAGTTTTTCTGGTTACTGATTTCTTCTTTTTAAACATTTTTCGCCGTTTTTCTGGTTACTGATTTCTTCTTTTTAAACATTTTTCTAAGTTTTTCTGGTTACTCATTTCTTCTTTTTAAACATTTTTCTAAGTTTTTCTGGTTACTGATTTCTTCTTTTTAAACATTTTTCTAAGTTTTCCTGGTTACTGATTTCTTCTTTTTAAACATTTTTCGCAGTTTTTCTGGTTACTGATTTCTTCTTTTTAAACATTTTTCTAAGTTTTCCTGGTTACTGATTTCTTCTTTTTAAACATTTTTCGCAGTTTTTCTGGTTACTGATTTCTTCTTTTTAAACATTTTTCTAAGTTTTTCTGGTTACTGATTTCTTCTTTTTAAACATTTTTCTAAGTTTTTCTGGTTACTCACTTCTTCTTTTTAAACATTTTTCTAAGTTTTCCTGGTTACTGATTTCTTCTTTTTAAACATTTTTCGCAGTTTGTCTGGTTACTGATTTCTTCTTTTTAAACATTTTTCGCAGTTTTTCTGGTTACTGATTTCTTCTTTTTAAACATTTTTCTAAGTTTTTCTGGTTACTCACTTCTTCTTTTATAACATTTTTCTAAGTTTTCCTGGTTACTGATTTCTTCTTTTTAAACATTTTTCTAAGTTTTCCTGGTTACTGATTTCTTCTTTTTAAACATTTTTCTAAGTTTTCCTGGTTACTGATTTCTTCTTTTTAAACATTTTTCTAAGTTTTTCTGGTTACTCATTTCTTCTTTTTAAACATTTTTCGCAGTTTTTCTGGTTACTGATTTCTTCTTTTTAAACATTTTCCTAAGTTTTCCTGGTTACTGATTTCTTCTTTTTAAACATTTTTCTAAGTTTTCCTGGTTACTCATTTCTTCTTTTTGATCATTTTTCTAAGTTTTCCTGGTTACTGATTTCTTCGTTTTGAACATTTTTCTAAGTTTTCCTGGTTACTCACTTCTTCTTTTCAAACATTTTTCTTCGTTTTTCTGTTTACTCATTTAGCACTTTCAGGCACTTTCCCATCATTTCCTCGTTCCCGATTTCACCCTTTAAAACGCTTTCGGGCATTTCCCTAAGTTTTGCGGTTCACTCGTTTGGGACTCACTGACACCTTCTCTAGCTTCCCTGCTCACTTTTTTCGTACTGTTGAGAAAATTCGAACCCTTTCCTTAACTATGCCGGTTACTGACTTCACCGCTTCAGACCCTTGTCCCCGTAATGAAAGATACCATTTCCCACCGTGGGAAATGCACGAAAATCGGACTGAACACGGGGGAGGCTCCCCCCTCGAAGGCGAGACCGTCGGCAGAACCGCCGGGTCAAACCCGGCCGAGCTACCCGGCTTACAAGTCTCAAAGTCGGTATGAGCAGTCACGTCCACCCCCATTCCCTTTTGGACCACTTCCCACGGTTCCAAATGCATGAAAATCGGCCTGTACACGGGGGAGGCACCCGCCTCGAAGACGAGACCGTCGGCAGAACCGCCGGGTCAAACCCGGCTGAGCTACCCGGCTCGGAAGCGCCAAAGTCGGGTTGAGCAGTCACATTCACTCCCATCGACGTTTGGACCACTTCCCACGGTTCGAAATGCACGGAAATCGGCCTGTACACGGGGGAGGCACCCGCCTCGAAGAGGAGACTGTCGGCAGAACCGCCGGGTCAAACCCGGCTGTGCTAACCGGCTCGGAAGCGCCAAAGTCGGGTTGAGCAGTCACATTCACTCCCATCCCCTTTTGGGCAACTTCCCACGGTTGGAAATGCATGGAAATCGGACTGAACACGGGGGAGGCTCCCCCCTCGAAGGCGAGACCGTCGGCAGAACCGCAGGATCAAACCCGGCTGAGCTACCCGGCTTACAAGTCTCAAAGTCGGTATGAGCAGACACGTCCACCCCCATTCCCTTTTGGACCACTTCCCACGGTTCGAAATGCATGAAAATCGGCCTGTATACGGGGGAGGCACCCGCCTCGAAGACGAGACCGTCGGCAGACCCGCCGGGTCAAACCCGGCTGAGCTACCCGGCTCGGAAGCGCCAAAGTCGGGTTGAGCAGTCACATTCACTCCCATCCCCTTTTGGACCACTTCCCACGGTTCGAAATGCACGAAAATCGGCCTGTACACGGGGGAGGCACCCGCCTCGAAGACGAGACCGTCGGCAGAACCGCCGGAACAAACCCGGCTGAGCTACCCGGCTTACAAGTCTCAAAGTCGGTATGAGCAGACACGTCCACCCCCATTCCCTTTTGGACCACTTCCCACGGTTCGAAATGCATGAAAATCGGCCTGTATACGGGGGAGGCACCCGCCTCGAAGACGAGACCGTCGGCAGACCCGCCGGGTCAAACCCGGCTGAGCTACCCGGCTCGGAAGCGCCAAAGTCGGGTTGAGCAGTCACATTCACTCCCATCCCCTTTTGAACCTCTTCCCACCGTTGGAAATGCACGAAAATCGGCCTGTACACGGGGGAGGCTCCCCCCTCGAAGGCGAGACCGTCGGCAGAACCGCCGGGTCAAACCCGGCTGAGCTACCCGGCTTACAAGTCTCGAAGTCGGGTTGAGCAGTCACATTCACTCCCATCGACTTTTGGGCAACTTCCCACCGTTGCAAATGCATGAAAATCGGCCTGTACACGGGGGAGGCACCCGCCTCGAAGTCGAGACCGTCGGCAGAACCGCCGGGTCCAACCCGGCTGAGCTACCCGGCTTACAAGTCTCAAAGCCGGGTTGGGCAGTCACGTTCACCCCCATTCCCTTTTGGATCACTTCCCACGGTTCGAAATGCACGAAAACCGGCCTGTACACGGGGGAGGGTCCGCCCTCGAAGGCGAGACCGTCGGCAGAACCGCCGGGTCAAACCTGGCTGAGCTACCCGGCTTACAAGTCTCAAAGTCGGGTTGAGCAGTCACGTTCACTCCCATCGACTTTTAGACCACTTCCCACGGTTCGAAATGCACGAAAATCGGCCTGTACACGGGGGAGGCACCCGCCTCGAAGACGAGACCGTCGGCAGAACCGCCGGGTCAAACCCGGCCGAGCTACCCGGGTTAGAAGCCTCAGAGTCGGGTTGAGCAGTCACGTTCACTCCCATCGACTTTTAGACCACTTCCCACGGTTGGAAATGCACGAAAATCGGCCTGTACACGGGGGTGGCATCCGCCTCGAAGACGAGACCGTCGGCAGAACCGCCGGGTCAAACCCGGCTGAGCTACCCGGCTTACAAGTCTCAAAGTCGGGTTGAGCAGTCACATTCACTCCCATCGACTTTTGGGCAACTTCCCACGGTTCGAAATGCACAAGATTCGGCCTGAACACGGGGGACGCTCCCCCCTCGAAGGCGAGACCGTCGGCAGACCCGCCGGGTCAAACCCGGCTGAGCTACCCGGCTCGGAAGCGCCAAAGTCGGTATGAGCAGTCACGTTCACTCCCATCCCCTTTTGGACCGCTTCCCACGGTACGAAATGCATGAAAATCGGCCTGTACACGGGGGAGGCACCCGCCTCGAAGACGAGACCGTCGGCAGAACCGCCGGGTCAAACCCGGCTGAGCTACCCGGCTTACAAGTCTCAAAGTCGGGTTGAGCAGTCACATTCACTCCCATCGACTTTTGGGCAACTTCCCACGGTTCGAAATGCACAAAATTCGGCCTGAACACGGGGGACGCTCCCCCCTCGAAGGCGAGACCGTCGGCAGAACCGCCGGGTCAAACCCGGCTGAGCTACCCGGCTTAAAAGTCTCAAAGTCGGTATGAGCAGTCACATTCACCCCCATTCCCTTTTGGACCACTTCCCACGGTTGGAAATGCATGAAAATCGGCCTGGACACGGGGGAGGCTCCCCCCTCGATGACGAGACCGTCGGCAGAACCGCCGGAACAAACCCGGCTGAGCTACCCGGCTTACAAGTCTCAAAGTCGGTATGAGCAGACACGTCCACCCCCATTCCCTTTTGGACCACTTCCCACCGTTGGAAATGCACGAAAATCGGCCTGTACACGGGGGAGGCACCGGCCTCGAAGACGAGACCGTCGGCAGAACCGCCGGATCAAACCCGGCCGAGCTACCCGGGTTAGAAGCCTCAGAGTCGGGTTGAGCAGTCACATTCACTCCCATCCCCTTTTGAACCTCTTCCCACCGTTGGAAATGCACGAAAATCGGCCTGTACACGGGGGAGGCTCCCCCCTCGAAGGCGAGACCGTCGGCAGAACCGCCGGGTCAAACCCGGCTGAGCTACCCGGCTTAAAAGTCTCAAAGTCGGGTTGAGCAGTCACATTCACTCCCATCGACTTTTGGGCAACTTCCCACCGTTGCAAATGCATGAAAATCGGCCTGTACACGGGGGAGGCTCCGCCCTCGAAGGCGAGACCGTCGGCAGAACCGCCGGGTCAAACCCGGCCGGGCTACCCGGGTTAGAAGCCTCAGAGTCGGGTTGAGCAGTCGCATTCACCCCCATCCCCTTTTGAACCTCTTCCCACCGTTGGAAATGCACGAAAATCGGCCTGTACACGGGGGAGGCACCGGCCTCGAAGACGAGACCGTCGGCAGAACCGCCGGATCAAACCCGGCCGAGCTACCCGGGTTAGAAGCCTCAGAGTCGGGTTGAGCAGTCACATTCACTCCCATCCCCTTTTGAACCTCTTCCCACCGTTGGAAATGCACGGAAATCGGCCTGTACACGGGGGAGGCTCCCCCCTCGAAGGCGAGACCGTCGGCAGAACCGCCGGGTCAAACCCGGCTGAGCTACCCGGCTTACAAGTCTCAAAGTCGGTATGAGCAGACACGTCCACCCCCATTCCCTTTTGGACCACTTCCCACCGTTGGAAATGCACGAAAATCGGCCTGTACACGGGGGAGGCACCGGCCTCGAAGACGAGACCGTCGGCAGAACCGCCGGATCAAACCCGGCCGAGCTACCCGGGTTAGAAGCCTCAGAGTCGGGTTGAGCAGTCACATTCACTCCCATCCCCTTTTGAACCTCTTCCCACCGTTGGAAATGCACGAAAATCGGCCTGTACACGGGGGAGGCTCCCCCCTCGAAGGCGAGACCGTCGGCAGAACCGCCGGGTCAAACCCGGCTGAGCTACCCGGCTTAAAAGTCTCAAAGTCGGGTTGAGCAGTCACATTCACTCCCATCGACTTTTGGGCAACTTCCCACCGTTGCAAATGCATGAAAATCGGCCTGTACACGGGGGAGGCTCCGCCCTCGAAGGCGAGACCGACGGCAGAACCGCCGGGTCAAACCCGGCCGGGCTACCCGGCTCGGAAGCGCCAAAGTCGGGTTGAGCAGTCACATTCACCCCCATCCCCTTTTGGGCCACTTCCCACGGTTCGAAATGCATGAAAATCGGCCTGTACACGGGGGACGCTCCCCCCTCGAAGGCGAGGCAGTCGGCAGAACCGCCGGGTCAAACCCGGCTGAGCTACCCGGGTTAGATGCCTCAAAGTCGGGTTGAGCAGTCACATTCACCCCCATCCCCTTTCGGCCCCCTTCCCACGGTTGGAAATGCATGAAAATCGGCCTGTACACGGTGGGCGCTCCCCCCTCGAAGGTGAGACCTTCGGCAGAACCGCCGGGTCAAATCCTGCCGAGCTACCCGCGTTAGAGGTCTCAATGTCGGCTTCAGCAGTCACATTCAATCCCATTCCCGTTTGGACCTCTTCCCGCCGATGGAAATGCACAAAATTCGGCCTGAACACGCGGGGCGCTCCCCCCTCGAAGGCGAGACCGTCGCCAGAACCGCCGGGTCAAATCCGGCTGAGCTACCCGCGTTACAGGTCTCAAAGTCGGGTTGAGCAGTCACGTTCACCCCCATCCCCTTTCGGACCCCTTCCCACGGTTGGAAATGCATGAAAATCGGCCTGTACACGGTGGGCGCTCCCCCCTCGAAGGTGAGACCTTCGGCAGAACCGCCGGGTCAAATCCGGCCGAGCTACCCGCGTTAGAGGTCTCAATGTCGGCTTCAGCAGTCACATTCAATCCCATTCCCGTTTGGACCTCTTCCCGCCGATGGAAATGCACAAAATTCGGCCTGAACACGCGGGACGCTCCCCCCTCGAAGGTGAGACCTTCGGCAGAACCGCCGGGTCAAATCCGGCCGAGCTACCCGCGTTAGAGGTCTCAATGTCGGCTTCAGCAGTCACATTCAATCCCATTCCCGTTTGGACCTCTTCCCGCCGATGGAAATGCACAAAATTCGGCCTGAACACGCGGGACGCTCCCCCCTCGAAGGCGAGACCGTCGCCAGAACCGCCGGGTCAAATCCGGCTGAGCTACCCGCGTTACAGGTCTCAAAGTCGGGTTGAGCAGTCACGTTCACCCCCATCCCCTTTCGGACCCCTTCCCACGGTTGGAAATGCATGAAAATCGGCCTGTACACGGTGGGCGCTCCCCCCTCGAAGGTGAGACCTTCGGCAGAACCGCCGGGTCAAATCCGGCCGAGCTACCCGCGTTAGAGGTCTCAATGTCGGCTTCAGCAGTCACATTCAATCCCATTCCCGTTTGGACCTCTTCCCGCCGATGGAAATGCACAAAATTCGGCCTGAACACGCGGGACGCTCCCCCCTCGAAGGTGAGACCTTCGGCAGAACCGCCGGGTCAAATCCGGCCGAGCTACCCGCGTTAGAGGTCTCAATGTCGGCTTCAGCAGTCACATTCAATCCCATTCCCGTTTGGACCTCTTCCCGCCGATGGAAATGCACAAAATTCGGCCTGAACACGCGGGACGCTCCCCCCTCGAAGGCGAGACCGTCGCCAGAACCGCCGGGTCAAATCCGGCTGAGCTACCCGCGTTAGAGGTCTCAAAGTCGGGTTGAGCAGTCACGTTCACCCCCATCCCCTTTCGGACCCCTTCCCACGGTTGGAAATGCATGAAAATCGGCCTGTACACGGTGGGCGCTCCCCCCTCGAAGCTGAGACCTTCGGCAGAACCGCCGGGTCAAATCCGGCCGAGCTACCCGCGTTAGAGGTCTCAATGTCGGCTTCAGCAGTCACATTCAATCCCATTCCCGTTTGGACCTCTTCCCGCCGATGGAAATGCACAAAACTCGGCCTGAACACGCGGGACGCTCCCCCCTCGAAGGTGAGACCTTCGGCAGAACCGCCGGGTCAAATCCGGCCGAGCTACCCGCGTTAGAGGTCTCAATGTCGGCTTCAGCAGTCACATTCAATCCCATTCCCGTTTGGACCTCTTCCCGCCGATGGAAATGCACAAAATTCGGCCTGAACACGCGGGACGCTCCCCCCTCGAAGGCGAGACCGTCGCCAGAACCGCCGGGTCAAATCCGGCCGAGCTACCCGCGTTAGAGGTCTCAATGTCGGCTTCAGCAGTCACATTCAATCCCATTCCCTTTTGGAACACTTCCCGCCGTTAACAATGCACGATATTCGGCCTGAACACGCGGGACGCTCCCCCCTCGAAGGTGAGACCTTCGGCAGAACCGCCGGGTCAAATCCGGCCGAGCTACCCGCGTTAGAGGTCTCAATGTCGGCTTCAGCAGTCACATTCAATCCCATTCCCGTTTGGACCTCTTCCCGCCGATGGAAATGCACAAAATTCGGCCTGAACACGCGGGACGCTCCCCCCTCGAAGGCGAGACCGTCGCCAGAACCGCCGGGTCAAATCCGGCCGAGCTACCCGCGTTAGAGGTCTCAATGTCGGCTTCAGCAGTCACATTCAATCCCATTCACGTTTGGAACACTTCCCGCCGTTAACAATGCACGATATTCGGCCTGAACACGCGGGACGCTCCCCCCTCGAAGGTGAGACCTTCGGCAGAACCGCCGGGTCAAATCCTGCCGAGCTACCCGCGTTAGAGGTCTCAATGTCGGCTTCAGCAGTCACATTCAATCCCATTCCCGTTTGGACCTCTTCCCGCCGATGGAAATGCACAAAATTCGGCCTGAACACGCGGGGCGCTCCCCCCTCGAAGGCGAGACCGTCGCCAGAACCGCCGGGTCAAATCCGGCTGAGCTACCCGCGTTACAGGTCTCAAAGTCGGCTTCAGCAGTCACATTCAATCCCATTCCCTTTTGGAACACTTCCCGCCGTTAACAATGCACGATATTCGGACTGAACACGGGGGCCGGTCCGCCCTCGAAGTCAACACCGTCCGCAGAACCGCCGGGGCAAATCCGGCTGAGCTACCCCGCCCCCGAACACTCAAAGTCCCTCTGAAGCCTTGCATTCGCCTCCTTGGAAAATTGACGTCAAACATTACCAAAATCGGGGGCACGAGCACTAAAGCTAAGTCTCACCCTTTCCCTATCCCTAACCAGGAACCGAACGCCCACCCTCAGCCTCACACCAACGCCGGTGCCACTCCAGACAGACACACCCTTCAAAACCACACCCATCCGGCCATGCAACTCAAAAAGGGTCCAAATTCAGAAACACCCCCTTCAAAAGGCACTCCATCCTCGGCCACACCACCGGGACATGCTCCCCTCGGCGATAATTAAGCCCCCACCACTATTTGAAGCCAACCGCAGCCGCAACTCGAACGGAGAAATCAGTAACCAATTCAAAAATGCGCTTGGTTACTGA
>NW_027310104.1:169549-172049 GCF_047496795.1 Chiloscyllium punctatum | reverse complement strand
TGCTGGCCCCACTGCCACGACACAGACGGACGCCAGGCCGCGCTCCCCGGCGGGGGGATGGCGTCGAGCCTGACGAACGGAATGTGCAGGGTGGGGGGGAAAGGCCAAGCGCTCCGACGCCGGAGGGCTCCGGAGTCTGAACTTAGGGGGACAAAGAGGACGGGTCCTCTGCGACACCCCAGCCGCGCTCTCGCCAGCCAAGGCGAGTGCGATTGATTGCCAAACGACCCTCAGACAGGCGTGGCCCCGGGAAGAACCCGGGGCCGCAAAGTGCGTTCAAAGTGTCGATGATCAATGTGTCCTGCAATTCACATTAATTCTCGCAGCTAGCTGCGTTCGTCATCGACGCACGAGCCGAGTGATCCACCGTCAAGAGTTGTCTGAGTTTGTTTTAGGTCTCTCCCTCGCCAGAGGAAAGCGACCCGGACCGCACATACGCTCCCCACCTTGAGCTACAGCCACCTGCACGCCGGCGTGCGGGCGGAGCAGGGTGGCGTGAAGCGATGGGGAGCACCATCCTGGTGCGGCCCGCAGAAACATACGTCTATTGGGGGGAGGAGGACAGGGCGCCCAAGAGGCGATGCGTGCCCCAACGCACCGCAGCGACGGAGGCAGGATCACCGCCACCATGTCGCCCGCCTAGTATCACGAGGCGTGCAGCAGCTTTGCCCTAGGAAAAGCAGAGGCGGGAACGGGCACCGGCCATCGGTTCGGCAGCGTCACTGACGCGTGCACGTGGCGGCGTGTCGGCGAGCGGACTTCCTGCGAGGAGGCGGGGGCGGCACTCGCCCGAGCAGACGCCCGCCCGGCCCAGCCACCGCCGAGGTGGACTGGGAGTCGCGGCAACGGCTCGTCATACTCGTTCCCACACTCACAGCGCAGCTTGCCCGCAAGCCACCGACCACCGATCGACGCCAGGCGCCCCGACCGAGAGCGGGATCGCTCGTTCGCCCTGCTGGCAGTTCGCTGGGGATCACTACTGCACGGAGCTCGGAGACCGACGGGCGGCAACTCGAGAGTCTTTAAACCACCACCCCCATCCCGCAAGTGCAAAGAGGCTGTATACGCACAGACGGGTGAGGGGAATAGGTACCCCGTCGGGTTTGAAGGGAGCGTGACTAGATAGCAACGATGTAAACCCAGCCGATTTGGGAGCGAAAGACCGGCGCCTGCATCACCGGCTTCGTTTCCCGTGGCTGGAGAGTACACCGAAACCCTCCGTCTGTCGCGAGCTCCCGACGACGCGGTGCCGCCAAGCAGCAGGGCCGGACCTGGTGTGGCTCCCCTCGTCGATCACAGACCGGTCGGCACTACTGACGAGACGGTGGAACGGGCTTCGCCCCTTGTGACGAAGGGTGATGCGAACCCGCCCGCCCGCGTGCGTTCGGGGTGGACTCGGCAAACGGAGATTTGAAATCGGAAAGTGTCCTCCTGCCCCGCGCAGGTAGGCGCCCAACAGTTGTGGGGGGTTTGGCGGTGACCACGGCTGCAGGGCCTGCTACCCCGACGAGCTCTCCTGCTGGCCCCGAAACCACCCTCGCGAGACAAGTTGAAACGGAAACGGGCGTACCCCCAAGCCGACGATCCTTTCTTATTTGTTACTTTTTTTTTCACTTGCTCGAGTTGTGGGGATTTGGCGGTGACCACGGCTGCAGGGCCTGCTACCCCGACGAGCTCTCCTGCTGGCCCCGAAACCACCCTCGCGAGACAAGTTGAAACGGAAACGGGCGTACCCCCAAGCCGACAGAGATCCTTTCTTATTTGTTACTTTTTTTTTTCACTTGCTCGAGTTGTGGGGGTTTGGCGGTGACCACGGCTGCAGGGCCTGCTACCCCGACGAGCTCTCCTGCTGGCCCCGAAACCACCCTCGCGAGACAAGTTGAAACGGAAACGGGCGTACCCCCAAGCCGACGATCCTTTCTTATTTGTTACTTTTTTTTTCACTTGCTCGAGTTGTGGGGGTTTGGCGGTGACCACGGCTGCAGGGCCTGCTACCCCGACGAGCTCTCCTGCTGGCCCCGAAACCACCCTCGCGAGACAAGTTGAAACGGAAACGGGCGTACCCCCAAGCCGACGATCCTTTCTTATTTGTTACTTTTTTTTTTCACTTGCTCGAGTTGTGGGGGTTTGGCGGTGACCACGGCTGCAGGGCCTGCTACCCCGACGAGCTCTCCTGCTGGCCCCGAAACCACCCTCGCGAGACAAGTTGAAACGGAAACGGGCGTACCCCCAAGCCGACAGAGATGCTTTCGCTCCTGTTACTTTTTTTTTCACTTGCTCGAGTTGTGGGGGTTTGGCGGTGACCACGGCTGCAGGGCCTGCTACCCCGACGAGCTCTCCTGCTGGCCCCGAAACCACCCTCGCGAGACAAGTTGAAACGGAAACGGGCGTACCCCCAAGCCGACAGAGATCCTTTCGTACTTGAACCAACACAAAGTTTGTCACGTTTTATTTTTACGAGTGATCGACCGTCAAGATTTGTCTCTGAGTTTGCTTAAGG
>NW_027310104.1:162500-166949 GCF_047496795.1 Chiloscyllium punctatum | reverse complement strand
AATGAGTAACCAGGAAAACTTAGAAAAATGTTTAAAAAGAAGAAATGAGTAACCAGGAAAACTTAGAAAAATGTTTAAAAAGAAGAAATCAGTAACCAGAAAAACTTAGAAAAATGTTTAAAAAGAAGAAATCAGTAACCAGAAAAACTTAGAAAAATGTTTAAAAAGAAGAAATGAGTAACCAGAAAAACTTAGAAAAATGTTTAAAAAGAAGAAATGAGTAACCAGAAAAACTTAGAAAAATGTTTAAAAAGAAGAAATCAGTAACCAGAAAAACGGCGAAAAATGTTTAAAAAGAAGAAGTGAGTAACCAGAAAAACTTAGAAAAATGTTTAAAAAGAAGAAATGAGTAACCAGAAAAACTTAGAAAAATGTTTAAAAAGAAGAAATCAGTAACCAGAAAAACTTAGAAAAATGTTTAAAAAGAAGAAATGAGTAACCAGAAAAACTTAGAAAAATGTTTAAAAAGAAGAAATCAGTAACCAGAAAAACGGCGAAAAATGTTTAAAAAGAAGAAATCAGTAACCAGAAAAACGGCGAAAAATGTTTAAAAAGAAGAAATCAGTAACCAGACAAACTGCGAAAAATGTTTAAAAAGAAGAAATCAGTAACCAGAAAAACTTAGAAAAATGTTTAAAAAGAAGAAATCAGTAACCAGGAAAACTTGGAAAAAAACACTTAGAAAAATTTTCAGCAAAGTGTGAAAAATATTCTAAGTGTCAGCGGAGGAAAATGCTGCAGCATCGGGAAAGATTCGCAAACTTACACCGAACATGTGCTCCGAAGTGCCGGAGGAATTGGGTGAATTGAGCCCGGCAAATGGCCAGCTGTCGTTTTGTGCCTGCAGCCCGAAAACTTTAACTTTGTCTGTCGCGGAAGTCCGGACCGAGAAAAATCCAAACGGTTTTGACCGGACCGAGTTCCAGACCGATGCAGTCAAATTTGGAATTCAGACCCATTCAGTGCCACTTGTAGTTTTTCCGCAGTGAGGTTGGCGGGGTACCCGGAGATATATGGGAACACGATTTTTAGAACAAAATGGCGGCGCGGGACCGTTCTGAAAGGCATCCGAAAAACGGTTCCACGGGCATAGCACTTTAATGACAGGTATGAGTGCATGCCGGAGAGCTCTTGGAAGTCGAATTTTTGACACTTTGTCAATTTTTTGACAGATTTGACAAACTCTTTCTGTCTGTTCTAAGAGTCAGTCAGAGACTTGTGCGGCGGTCTTTTGACACTATTGGAGGGCGGGCAAACCCCACGTTGACTCCGGCCGTCCCTCCACAGGCGCTCGTGTCCAAAATGAAGGCGAGAGACGCGAGTGGCCTGGTTCCCTTGGGTGTTGCCAAGAAGGCTGCGGGCTGACCGTTGCCTGAGCACTCCCTAAAGCCTCTTGTGATGAGAGCAGACCTCGCCTGCCGCACGACCGGCTCTGGGAGTCGTTGGGCCGCTATTTGTGAATAGTCTGGTCCTCCTCTGCCACCCGGACAAGCGCGATGGCTCTGCCGCCCTGCGGTGCTCGTCACCCAGGTTTGGGGAACACGATACTCGTAACAAAAATAAAAGGCGGCTCGGGACCTGCAGGCGAAAGGGGTCCCGTGGTGCTAAGCACGTCGACTTCGGGTCTCGGTGCAAGCCGGAGAGCTCACGGAAGTCTAAAGTTTTCGGCACGTGGTCGAATCTTTTCAAAGGCTTACCCGGCTCTTTCCGTCCATTCTGAGAGTAAGTCAGAGGCCGGTGCGGAGGTCTCTTGACAATCGGAGGGGGTGGTGGCCCTCCGCAGGCGCTCGTGTCGAAAATGAAGGCGAGAGACGCGAGTGGCCTGGTTCCCCTGGGTGTTGCCAGGAAGGCTGCGGGCTGACCCTTGCCTGAGCACTCCCTAAAGCCTCTTGTGATGAGAGCAGACCTCGCGCGCCGCACGACCGGCTCTGGGAGTCGTTGGGCCGCTATCTGTGAATAGTCTGGTCCTCCTCTGCCACCCGGCCAAGTGCGATGGCTCTGCCGCCCTGCGGTGCTCGTCACGCAGGTATGGGGCACACGATGCTCGTAACAGCAAATAAAGGCGGCTCGGGACCTGCAGGCGAAAGGGGTCCCGTGGTGCTTAGCACGTCGACTTCGGGTCTCGGTGCAAGCCGGAGAGCTCACGGAAGTCTAAAGTTTTCGGCACGTGGTCGAATCTTTTGAAAGGCTTACCCGGCTCTTTCCGTCCATTCTGAGAGTCAGTCAGAGGCCGGTGCGGCGGTCTATTGACGACCGGAGGCTCCCATGGGTGTTGCGATGAGGGTGGAGGGCACAGAACCTTGCCTTAGCACTCCCTAATAAAGCCTCTTGTGAAGAGAGCAGACCTCGCGCGCCGCACGACCGGCTCTGGGAGTCGTTGGGCCGCTATCTGTGAATAGTCGGGTCCTCCTCTGCCACCCGGCCAAGTGCGATGGCTCTGCCGCCCTGCGGTGCTCGTCACGCAGGTATGGGGCACACGATGCTCGTAACAGCAAATAAAGGCGGCTCGGGACCTGCAGGCGAAAGGGGTCCCGTGGTGCTTCGCACGTCGACTTCGGGTCTCGGTGCAAGCCGGAGAGCTCACGGAAGTCTAAAGTTTTCGGCACGTGGTCGAATCTTTTGAAAGGCTTACCCGGCTCTTTCCGTCCATTCTGAGAGTCAGTCAGAGGCCGGTGCGGCGGTCTATTGACGACCGGAGGCTCCCATGGGTGTTGCGATGAGGGTGGAGGGCACAGAACCTTGCCTTAGCACTCCCTAATAAAGCCTCTTGTGAAGAGAGCAGACCTCGCGCGCCGCACGACCGGCTCTGGGAGTCGTTGGGCCGCTATCTGTGAATAGTCTGGTCCTCCTCTGCCACCCGGCCAAGTGCGATGGCTCTGCCGCCCTGCGGTGCTCGTCACGCAGGTATGGGGCACACGATGCTCGTAACAGCAAATAAAGGCGGCTCGGGACCTGCAGGCGAAAGGGGTCCCGTGGTGCTTCGCACGTCGACTTCGGGTCTCGGTGCAAGCCGGAGAGCTCACGGAAGTCTAAAGTTTTCGGCACGTGGTCGAATCTTTTGAAAGGCTTACCCGGCTCTTTCCGTCCATTCTGAGAGTCAGTCAGAGGCCGGTGCGGCGGTCTATTGACGACCGGAGGCTCCCATGGGTGTTGCGATGAGGGTGGAGGGCACAGAACCTTGCCTTAGCACTCCCTAATAAAGCCTCTTGTGAAGAGAGCAGACCTCGCGCGCCGCACGACCGGCTCTGGGAGTCGTTGGGCCGCTATCTGTGAATAGTCGGGTCCTCCTCTGCCACCCGGCCAAGTGCGATGGCTCTGCCGCCCTGCGGTGCTCGTCACGCAGGTATGGGGCACACGATGCTCGTAACAGCAAATAAAGGCGGCTCGGGACCTGCAGGCGAAAGGGGTCCCGTGGTGCTTCGCACGTCGACTTCGGGTCTCGGTGCAAGCCGGAGAGCTCACGGAAGTCTAAAGTTTTCGGCACGTGGTCGAATCTTTTGAAAGGCTTACCCGGCTCTTTCCGTCCATTCTGAGAGTCAGTCAGAGGCCGGTGCGGCGGTCTATTGACGACCGGAGGCTCCCATGGGTGTTGCGATGAGGGTGGAGGGCACAGAACCTTGCCTTAGCACTCCCTAATAAAGCCTCTTGTGAAGAGAGCAGACCTCGCGCGCCGCACGACCGGCTCTGGGAGTCGTTGGGCCGCTATCTGTGAATAGTCGGGTCCTCCTCTGCCACCCGGCCAAGTGCGATGGCTCTGCCGCCCTGCGGTGCTCGTCACGCAGGTATGGGGCACACGATGCTCGTAACAGCAAATAAAGGCGGCTCGGGACCTGCAGGCGAAAGGGGTCCCGTGGTGCTTCGCACGTCGACTTCGGGTCTCGGTGCAAGCCGGAGAGCTCACGGAAGTCTAAAGTTTTCGGCACGTGGTCGAATCTTTTGAAAGGCTTACCCGGCTCTTTCCGTCCATTCTGAGAGTCAGTCAGAGGCCGGTGCGGCGGTCTATTGACGACCGGAGGCTCCCATGGGTGTTGCGATGAGGGTGGAGGGCACAGAACCTTGCCTTAGCACTCCCTAATAAAGCCTCTTGTGAAGAGAGCAGACCTCGCGCGCCGCACGACCGGCTCTGGGAGTCGTTGGGCCGCTATCTGTGAATAGTCGGGTCCTCCTCTGCCACCCGGCCAAGTGCGATGGCTCTGCCGCCCTGCGGTGCTCGTCACGCAGGTATGGGGCACACGATGCTCGTAACAGCAAATAAAGGCGGCTCGGGACCTGCAGGCGAAAGGGGTCCCGTGGTGCTTCGCACGTCGACTTCGGGTCTCGGTGCAAGCCGGAGAGCTCACGGAAGTCTAAAGTTTTCGGCACGTGGTCGAATCTTTTGAAAGGCTTACCCGGCTCTTTCCGTCCATTCTGAGAGTCAGTCAGAGGCCGGTGCGGCGGTCTATTGACGAC
>NW_027310104.1:155000-157500 GCF_047496795.1 Chiloscyllium punctatum | reverse complement strand
GGCAGGAGGACACTTTCCGATTTCAAATCTCCGTTTGCCGAGTCCACCCCGAACGCACGCGGGCGGGCGGGTTCGCATCACCCTTCGTCACAAGGGGCGAAGCCCGTTCCACCGTCTCGTCAGTAGTGCCGACCGGTCTGTGATCGACGAGGGGAGCCACACCAGGTCCGGCCCTGCTGCTTGGCGGCACCGCGTCGTCGGGAGCTCGCGACAGACGGAGGGTTTCGGTGTACTCTCCAGCCACGGGAAACGAAGCCGGTGATGCAGGCGCCGGTCTTTCGCTCCCAAATCGGCTGGGTTTACATCGTTGCTATCTAGTCACGCTCCCTTCAAACCCGACGGGGTACCTATTCCCCTCACCCGTCTGTGCGTATACAGCCTCTTTGCACTTGCGGGATGGGGGTGGTGGTTTAAAGACTCTCGAGTTGCCGCCCGTCGGTCTCCGAGCTCCGTGCAGTAGTGATCCCCAGCGAACTGCCAGCAGGGCGAACGAGCGATCCCGCTCTCGGTCGGGGCGCCTGGCGTCGATCGGTGGTCGGTGGCTTGCGGGCAAGCTGCGCTGTGAGTGTGGGAACGAGTATGACGAGCCGTTGCCGCGACTCCCAGTCCACCTCGGCGGTGGCTGGGCCGGGCGGGCGTCTGCTCGGGCGAGTGCCGCCCCCGCCTCCTCGCAGGAAGTCCGCTCGCCGACACGCCGCCACGTGCACGCGTCAGTGACGCTGCCGAACCGATGGCCGGTGCCCGTTCCCGCCTCTGCTTTTCCTAGGGCAAAGCTGCTGCACGCCTCGTGATACTAGGCGGGCGACATGGTGGCGGTGATCCTGCCTCCGTCGCTGCGGTGCGTTGGGGCACGCATCGCCTCTTGGGCGCCCTGTCCTCCTCCCCCCAATAGACGTATGTTTCTGCGGGCCGCACCAGGATGGTGCTCCCCATCGCTTCACGCCACCCTGCTCCGCCCGCACGCCGGCGTGCAGGTGGCTGTAGCTCAAGGTGGGGAGCGTATGTGCGGTCCGGGTCGCTTTCCTCTGGCGAGGGAGAGACCTAAAACAAACTCAGACAACTCTTGACGGTGGATCACTCGGCTCGTGCGTCGATGACGAACGCAGCTAGCTGCGAGAATTAATGTGAATTGCAGGACACATTGATCATCGACACTTTGAACGCACTTTGCGGCCCCGGGTTCTTCCCGGGGCCACGCCTGTCTGAGGGTCGTTTGGCAATCAATCGCACTCGCCTTGGCTGGCGAGAGCGCGGCTGGGGTGTCGCAGAGGACCCGTCCTCTTTGTCCCCCTAAGTTCAGACTCCGGAGCCCTCCGGCGTCGGAGCGCTTGGCCTTTCCCCCCCACCCTGCACATTCCGTTCGTCAGGCTCGACGCCATCCCCCCGCCGGGGAGCGCGGCCTGGCGTCCGTCTGTGTCGTGGCAGTGGGGCCAGCACGGCTGTCACCGGTCCCAGAATGGCTGTCGGTGGTTCACACTGTGTGTGTGTGCCAACCCTCCTGGTCTCTGGGACACGGAGCTGCCACGAAGTGTTGAGCCTCCAGTGGGGGGTCTGCCTAAGCTCTGCACGTCCGCATTGGGTCCGTCTCTCGGTTGGCTGGCAGTGGAAAGAGTGAAGGGAGCCGCGGAGGTCCGGTGCTGGTGCGCCGCCGGCCTGACCGTGGAGCTCGCCGGTTTGACACGCTGACCCGACTCGATGGTTGATCGATTGAGAGTGCTGGGAGCTGCAGGCCGCCCGCTGCTGCAGCCGCCCGTCTCGTGGTTCGTCCTCGGCCTTAAGTGGCCGGCGGGGCGTCTGATCCTGTCTCCCCTGCTGGCGCCGAGTGCCTGGCCGAGGGAGGAGGTTTTCGTCGAACGCTGTGACTTGGACGGTCGCACGCGCGTGGATCGCTGGCTCTTGGCTCTCCCGTTCAGTCCGCACGTTTTCCGCTCCGTCCTGCCACCGGTCTCGGGAGGTACGGAGGGGTTGGCGGGCGTGGTGTGTGCTCCGTCACCGTGCAGGCACACCTACCACGCCGTCGGCCGACCCCCGCACGGTCCTCCTGGCCATCGGGAGGACGGCGGAACGTCGGGCTGTCGGGGGCCAAGTCGCCAGAAGGCCACCGCTGTGTCTTCCGTACCCTGTCACCGTCGGCGTGCCTTCCTCAACTCGTCCGGCTCGGGGCCGCTGGGTTCAGGAGCGGCGTCGCCCGCCGGCCCCACTGAAGGCCGTGCCGTTCCGCGGCTGGCGATCGATGTGCGTGGCGTGCCTGCGCGACCGTTCGCCACTTGAGCCTCGGCACTCCTCTCTCCCTCTCTCTGACCGTCGGGCAGTCTCTGTCTGCTGGTGCCTCGCACGTCCCGGGCGGCGGGTCGTCACCCCCGCGACCGGGCCTCCGGCAAGGCAGGAATCAGGCTGACCCTTCCGCTCGAGTAAGCAGCCGGCACTTCCGAGTTTCGCCTCCCGCCGTGGACGGGGGAGGGTCTCCGGTCCCGTGGAATTGCGCCGAGCACGTCCCCGC
>NW_027310104.1:147500-150000 GCF_047496795.1 Chiloscyllium punctatum | reverse complement strand
ACCATTCCCTCATATGTCTCGCTAATTAGGGCAATATCATCGGCAAAAGCTAACGATGCACAATGACAATCCTTACCCTCCTCGGTGGCTTTTGGCTACGGTGGCTTTTGGCGGCCCCGTGCGCAAAATGTGCAAGCCAAACCCGAACTGTTCAGTCCGTCTCAACCCAAACGCAGACGGACGAGACTATCCGAATTGTTCCGGCTCGGTTGTCCTCGGGCAGGCACGGGGACACCGTTAACATTGTCCAGAACAATGTTGTTGAAATTCGAATGGATACGCTGAGAGAGAAGGCCCCTCTACAGCGTAGTCCACTTAAAAGCTGGACAATTTTTAATTCGAATTTTAATGGGCCCTTTAATTTTAATTGTAGCGGAGTTCCAGAGAGCGAGGATGAAAGAGGGAATGAAAGGATTATCCACCCAATAATTATAGAGAAACCTGAAGAGATAGAAGTGATTATTAATTACCCCATTGATGATTTTAAATGTAAATATTGTAAAAACATTTATAATACGACGGGGGGTTTTAGAAAACACCTTAAAATATGCAAGGGAATTAAGGCCATTAGAATAAGATGTAGTAAGTGTAGCTGGGAAGGAAGCTACCAGGCAGTGGCTTGTCACTTCTCGAAATGTACCAAGGGGGCTATTGGTGGTTTAAATGTTGAGGTTGAGGGTAATGAGAATAATGATAATGATAACTTGGAGGTGGAATTGAAGAAGTATGGTTGTGACCTATGTACTTTAAGATTTGGTACAGCTAGAGGCCTTGGGCAGCATGAGCGACATGCACACCCTAACTTGAGGAACGAGAAAAGGAAGATTAAGAGTAATGAAGGTAGGAAAAAAGATACTAGTAAAGAGAGTAATAGGAAGGGTGTGTGGTCAAGTGAGGAAGTGGATATGTTGCAAAAATTGGAGCTAGAATTTGCTGGTAATAGGAATATTAATAAATTGATCGCCGAAAGATTAGGATCAAAGACGGCAAAGCAAATTTCAGACAAAAGGCGTCTGCTAAGTAAGAAAACCAAAAAGAATGATAAAAAGGTTGAAGTAGATGGTGAGATATTGTTGAGTAGTAATATGGAAGAAGAAGAGGAGGAAAACATTGAGAGTTTGGATAGGACACAGGAAGCGATAGGTAGTGTCCATAGTAATATTAATAAGTTGGATTGCCCGGAGGGTTCAGTGGATGAACTTCTTAGCTTAATTGAAAGGAACCTGGATAAGAATAAAAAGGGTAAAAATGAGTTTGAAAGGATTATGAAGGGGATCCTAAATAAGATAGAAAAGAAGAATAAAGAAAATATTAGTAATAAGACTAAACATAATAAACGGATAGATGTTAAAATAAAGGATAATAAAACAGGGAAGAATAAAGGGGTTAGTGGTGCAAAAAGTAGATATGGGAAGAAGAAAGGAAAATTTAAAGAGATGCAGGTTCTTTTTAAAACAAAACGCCAGTATTTAGCTAGAACCCTGATGGGTGCTCCGGGTAGAAGTAAATGCCCCCTAGAAAAGAAAGATCTAGAAGAATATTTTAAGGGTAAATTAACTAAAAGTAATGAGAAGAATAATCTGAGAGGCTTTGTTAAATATAACAATCAGATAGAGGAATCCCAATTTGCACTTCTAACGGGACCTGTAGGGGTAGAGGATGTGGATCGTGCCATCAAGGCGATGGACATCAAAACTGCTGCGGGTCCCGATGGAATGACAATGGGGGATATTATTAAGATTTTTAATAAAGACAATATGCTGCTGCCAAGATTGTACTCAATCTGGGTGGCCACGGGCAGGATACCAGACCAGTTGAAGGTCAGTAGGACCGTACTTATTCCCAAAAGTAATAATGAAGAAGAACTACTAGATATTAATAATTGGAGACCAATTACTATCGGTCCAATGCTATTAAGAATTTTTACTAAAATCATGGCAAATAGATTGAATAAGATTATTAAATTAAACAAAAGACAAAAAGGATTTATGACGGGAGTCCCAGGGTGTGAAGAAAATATTAAAATCTTAGAGAACATAATGAGTGGGGCAAAAGGTAAGAAGAAGGACTTGGCAATAGTCTTTGTAGACTTAGCCAAAGCCTTCGACACCGTGGGACATAAGTTGATAGTGACAGGCCTTAAAAGACTCCAGCTCCCAGGAGTGTTCGTACAATTAATTAGGGATCTTTACGAAAATAACTTTACCCAAATTGAAGGATATAACTGCAAAACCGATAATATTCCGATATTATGCGGGGTTAAGCAGGGCGATGCTTTATCGCCAATTTTATTTAATATAATCATGGATCCGCTGATTAGCACAATTGAGGAGAAACAAAAGGGGATATTTTTGGGCGAGGAGGGTAAGGATTGTCATTGTGCATCGTTAGCTTTTGCCGATGATATTGCCCTAATTAGCGAGACATATGAGGGAATGGTATATAACCTTAAAATAGTAGAAAGATTTTGTCGAAACACTGGGCTGGAGGTCAATATTAA
>NW_027310104.1:130000-142500 GCF_047496795.1 Chiloscyllium punctatum | reverse complement strand
TAACCACTGACACTTAGAATATTTTCGGGTTGGTATAAATCAGTAACCACTGACACTTAGAATTTTTTCGACTTGGTATAAATCAGTAACCACTGACACTTAGAATTTTTTCGGGTTGGTATAAATCAGTAACCACTGACACTTAGAATATTTTCGGGTTGGTATAAATCAGTAACCACTGACACTTAGAATTTTTTCGGGTTGGTATAAATCAGTAACCACCGACACTTAGAATTTTTTCGGCTCAGTAGAAATCAGTAACCAAGCGCATTTTTGAATTGGTTACTGATTTCTCCGTTCGAGTTGCGGCTGCGGTTGGCTTCAAATAGTGGTGGGGGCTTAATTATCGCCGAGGGGAGCATGTCCCGGTGGTGTGGCCGAGGATGGAGTGCCTTTTGAAGGGGGTGTTTCTGAATTTGGACCCTTTTTGAGTTGCATGGCCGGATGGGTGTGGTTTTGAAGGGTGTGTCTGTCTGGAGTGGCACCGGCGTTGGTGTGAGGCTGAGGGTGGGCGTTCGGTTCCTGGTTAGGGATAGGGAAAGGGTGAGACTTAGCTTTAGTGCTCGTGCCCCCGATTTTGGTAATGTTTGACGTCAATTTTCCAAGGAGGCGAATGCAAGGCTTCAGAGGGACTTTGAGTGTTCGGGGGCGGGGTAGCTCAGCCGGATTTGCCCCGGCGGTTCTGCGGACGGTGTTGACTTCGAGGGCGGACCGGCCCCCGTGTTCAGTCCGAATATCGTGCATTGTTAACGGCGGGAAGTGTTCCAAAAGGGAATGGGATTGAATGTGACTGCTGAAGCCGACTTTGAGACCTGTAACGCGGGTAGCTCAGCCGGATTTGACCCGGCGGTTCTGGCGACGGTCTCGCCTTCGAGGGGGGAGCGCCCCGCGTGTTCAGGCCGAATTTTGTGCATTTCCATCGGCGGGAAGAGGTCCAAACGGGAATGGGATTGAATGTGACTGCTGAAGCCGACATTGAGACCTCTAACGCGGGTAGCTCGGCAGGATTTGACCCGGCGGTTCTGCCGAAGGTCTCACCTTCGAGGGGGGAGCGTCCCGCGTGTTCAGGCCGAATATCGTGCATTGTTAACGGCGGGAAGTGTTCCAAACGGGAATGGGATTGAATGTGACTGCTGAAGCCGACATTGAGACCTCTAACGCGGGTAGCTCGGCCGGATTTGACCCGGCGGTTCTGGCGACGGTCTCGCCTTCGAGGGGGGAGCGTCCCGCGTGTTCAGGCCGAATTTTGTGCATTTCCATCGGCGGGAAGAGGTCCAAACGGGAATGGGATTGAATGTGACTGCTGAAGCCGACATTGAGACCTCTAACGCGGGTAGCTCGGCAGGATTTGACCCGGCGGTTCTGCCGAAGGTCTCACCTTCGAGGGGGGAGCGTCCCGCGTGTTCAGGCCGAATATCGTGCATTGTTAACGGCGGGAAGTGTTCCAAAAGGGAATGGGATTGAATGTGACTGCTGAAGCCGACATTGAGACCTCTAACGCGGGTAGCTCGGCCGGATTTGACCCGGCGGTTCTGGCGACGGTCTCGCCTTCGAGGGGGGAGCGTCCCGCGTGTTCAGGCCGAATTTTGTGCATTTCCATCGGCGGGAAGAGGTCCAAACGGGAATGGGATTGAATGTGACTGCTGAAGCCGACATTGAGACCTCTAACGCGGGTAGCTCGGCCGGATTTGACCCGGCGGTTCTGCCGAAGGTCTCACCTTCGAGGGGGGAGCGTCCCGCGTGTTCAGGCCGAGTTTTGTGCATTTCCATCGGCGGGAAGAGGTCCAAACGGGAATGGGATTGAATGTGACTGCTGAAGCCGACATTGAGACCTCTAACGCGGGTAGCTCGGCCGGATTTGACCCGGCGGTTCTGCCGAAGGTCTCACCTTCGAGGGGGGAGCGCCCACCGTGTACAGGCCGATTTTCATGCATTTCCAACCGTGGGAAGGGGTCCGAAAGGGGATGGGGGTGAACGTGACTGCTCAACCCGACTTTGAGACCTCTAACGCGGGTAGCTCAGCCGGATTTGACCCGGCGGTTCTGGCGACGGTCTCGCCTTCGAGGGGGGAGCGTCCCGCGTGTTCAGGCCGAATTTTGTGCATTTCCATCGGCGGGAAGAGGTCCAAACGGGAATGGGATTGAATGTGACTGCTGAAGCCGACATTGAGACCTCTAACGCGGGTAGCTCGGCCGGATTTGACCCGGCGGTTCTGCCGAAGGTCTCACCTTCGAGGGGGGAGCGTCCCGCGTGTTCAGGCCGAATTTTGTGCATTTCCATCGGCGGGAAGAGGTCCAAACGGGAATGGGATTGAATGTGACTGCTGAAGCCGACATTGAGACCTCTAACGCGGGTAGCTCGGCCGGATTTGACCCGGCGGTTCTGCCGAAGGTCTCACCTTCGAGGGGGGAGCGCCCACCGTGTACAGGCCGATTTTCATGCATTTCCAACCGTGGGAAGGGGTCCGAAAGGGGATGGGGGTGAACGTGACTGCTCAACCCGACTTTGAGACCTGTAACGCGGGTAGCTCAGCCGGATTTGACCCGGCGGTTCTGGCGACGGTCTCGCCTTCGAGGGGGGAGCGTCCCGCGTGTTCAGGCCGAATTTTGTGCATTTCCATCGGCGGGAAGAGGTCCAAACGGGAATGGGATTGAATGTGACTGCTGAAGCCGACATTGAGACCTCTAACGCGGGTAGCTCGGCCGGATTTGACCCGGCGGTTCTGCCGAAGGTCTCACCTTCGAGGGGGGAGCGTCCCGCGTGTTCAGGCCGAATTTTGTGCATTTCCATCGGCGGGAAGAGGTCCAAACGGGAATGGGATTGAATGTGACTGCTGAAGCCGACATTGAGACCTCTAACGCGGGTAGCTCGGCCGGATTTGACCCGGCGGTTCTGCCGAAGGTCTCACCTTCGAGGGGGGAGCGCCCACCGTGTACAGGCCGATTTTCATGCATTTCCAACCGTGGGAAGGGGTCCGAAAGGGGATGGGGGTGAACGTGACTGCTCAACCCGACTTTGAGACCTGTAACGCGGGTAGCTCAGCCGGATTTGACCCGGCGGTTCTGGCGACGGTCTCGCCTTCGAGGGGGGAGCGCCCCGCGTGTTCAGGCCGAATTTTGTGCATTTCCATCGGCGGGAAGAGGTCCAAACGGGAATGGGATTGAATGTGACTGCTGAAGCCGACATTGAGACCTCTAACGCGGGTAGCTCGGCAGGATTTGACCCGGCGGTTCTGCCGAAGGTCTCACCTTCGAGGGGGGAGCGCCCACCGTGTACAGGCCGATTTTCATGCATTTCCAACCGTGGGAAGGGGGCCGAAAGGGGATGGGGGTGAATGTGACTGCTCAACCCGACTTTGAGGCATCTAACCCGGGTAGCTCAGCCGGGTTTGACCCGGCGGTTCTGCCGACTGCCTCGCCTTCGAGGGGGGAGCGTCCCCCGTGTACAGGCCGATTTTCATGCATTTCGAACCGTGGGAAGTGGCCCAAAAGGGGATGGGGGTGAATGTGACTGCTCAACCCGACTTTGGCGCTTCCGAGCCGGGTAGCCCGGCCGGGTTTGACCCGGCGGTTCTGCCGTCGGTCTCGCCTTCGAGGGCGGAGCCTCCCCCGTGTACAGGCCGATTTTCATGCATTTGCAACGGTGGGAAGTTGCCCAAAAGTCGATGGGAGTGAATGTGACTGCTCAACCCGACTTTGAGACTTTTAAGCCGGGTAGCTCAGCCGGGTTTGACCCGGCGGTTCTGCCGACGGTCTCGCCTTCGAGGGGGGAGCCTCCCCCGTGTACAGGCCGATTTTCGTGCATTTCCAACGGTGGGAAGAGGTTCAAAAGGGGATGGGAGTGAATGTGACTGCTCAACCCGACTCTGAGGCTTCTAACCCGGGTAGCTCGGCCGGGTTTGATCCGGCGGTTCTGCCGACGGTCTCGTCTTCGAGGCCGGTGCCTCCCCCGTGTACAGGCCGATTTTCGTGCATTTCCAACGGTGGGAAGTGGTCCAAAAGGGAATGGGGGTGGACGTGTCTGCTCATACCGACTTTGAGACTTGTAAGCCGGGTAGCTCAGCCGGGTTTGACCCGGCGGTTCTGCCGACGGTCTCGCCTTCGAGGGGGGAGCCTCCCCCGTGTACAGGCCGATTTCCGTGCATTTCCAACGGTGGGAAGAGGTTCAAAAGGGGATGGGAGTGAATGTGACTGCTCAACCCGACTCTGAGGCTTCTAACCCGGGTAGCTCGGCCGGGTTTGATCCGGCGGTTCTGCCGACGGTCTCGTCTTCGAGGCCGGTGCCTCCCCCGTGTACAGGCCGATTTTCGTGCATTTCCAACGGTGGGAAGAGGTTCAAAAGGGGATGGGGGTGAATGCGACTGCTCAACCCGACTCTGAGGCTTCTAACCCGGGTAGCCCGGCCGGGTTTGACCCGGCGGTTCTGCCGTCGGTCTCGCCTTCGAGGGCGGAGCCTCCCCCGTGTACAGGCCGATTTTCATGCATTTGCAACGGTGGGAAGTTGCCCAAAAGTCGATGGGAGTGAATGTGACTGCTCAACCCGACTTTGAGACTTTTAAGCCGGGTAGCTCAGCCGGGTTTGACCCGGCGGTTCTGCCGACGGTCTCGCCTTCGAGGGGGGAGCCTCCCCCGTGTACAGGCCGATTTTCGTGCATTTCCAACGGTGGGAAGAGGTTCAAAAGGGGATGGGAGTGAATGTGACTGCTCAACCCGACTCTGAGGCTTCTAACCCGGGTAGCTCGGCCGGGTTTGATCCGGCGGTTCTGCCGACGGTCTCGTCTTCGAGGCCGGTGCCTCCCCCGTGTACAGGCCGATTTTCGTGCATTTCCAACGGTGGGAAGTGGTCCAAAAGGGAATGGGGGTGGACGTGTCTGCTCATACCGACTTTGAGACTTGTAAGCCGGGTAGCTCAGCCGGGTTTGTTCCGGCGGTTCTGCCGACGGTCTCGTCATCGAGGGGGGAGCCTCCCCCGTGTCCAGGCCGATTTTCATGCATTTCCAACCGTGGGAAGTGGTCCAAAAGGGAATGGGGGTGAATGTGACTGCTCATACCGACTTTGAGACTTTTAAGCCGGGTAGCTCAGCCGGGTTTGACCCGGCGGTTCTGCCGACGGTCTCGCCTTCGAGGGGGGAGCGTCCCCCGTGTTCAGGCCGAATTTTGTGCATTTCGAACCGTGGGAAGTTGCCCAAAAGTCGATGGGAGTGAATGTGACTGCTCAACCCGACTTTGAGACTTGTAAGCCGGGTAGCTCAGCCGGGTTTGACCCGGCGGTTCTGCCGACGGTCTCGTCTTCGAGGCGGGTGCCTCCCCCGTGTACAGGCCGATTTTCATGCATTTCGTACCGTGGGAAGCGGTCCAAAAGGGGATGGGAGTGAACGTGACTGCTCATACCGACTTTGGCGCTTCCGAGCCGGGTAGCTCAGCCGGGTTTGACCCGGCGGGTCTGCCGACGGTCTCGCCTTCGAGGGGGGAGCGTCCCCCGTGTTCAGGCCGAATCTTGTGCATTTCGAACCGTGGGAAGTTGCCCAAAAGTCGATGGGAGTGAATGTGACTGCTCAACCCGACTTTGAGACTTGTAAGCCGGGTAGCTCAGCCGGGTTTGACCCGGCGGTTCTGCCGACGGTCTCGTCTTCGAGGCGGATGCCACCCCCGTGTACAGGCCGATTTTCGTGCATTTCCAACCGTGGGAAGTGGTCTAAAAGTCGATGGGAGTGAACGTGACTGCTCAACCCGACTCTGAGGCTTCTAACCCGGGTAGCTCGGCCGGGTTTGACCCGGCGGTTCTGCCGACGGTCTCGTCTTCGAGGCGGGTGCCTCCCCCGTGTACAGGCCGATTTTCGTGCATTTCGAACCGTGGGAAGTGGTCTAAAAGTCGATGGGAGTGAACGTGACTGCTCAACCCGACTTTGAGACTTGTAAGCCGGGTAGCTCAGCCAGGTTTGACCCGGCGGTTCTGCCGACGGTCTCGCCTTCGAGGGCGGACCCTCCCCCGTGTACAGGCCGGTTTTCGTGCATTTCGAACCGTGGGAAGTGATCCAAAAGGGAATGGGGGTGAACGTGACTGCCCAACCCGGCTTTGAGACTTGTAAGCCGGGTAGCTCAGCCGGGTTGGACCCGGCGGTTCTGCCGACGGTCTCGACTTCGAGGCGGGTGCCTCCCCCGTGTACAGGCCGATTTTCATGCATTTGCAACGGTGGGAAGTTGCCCAAAAGTCGATGGGAGTGAATGTGACTGCTCAACCCGACTTCGAGACTTGTAAGCCGGGTAGCTCAGCCGGGTTTGACCCGGCGGTTCTGCCGACGGTCTCGCCTTCGAGGGGGGAGCCTCCCCCGTGTACAGGCCGATTTTCGTGCATTTCCAACGGTGGGAAGAGGTTCAAAAGGGGATGGGAGTGAATGTGACTGCTCAACCCGACTTTGGCGCTTCCGAGCCGGGTAGCTCAGCCGGGTTTGACCCGGCGGGTCTGCCGACGGTCTCGTCTTCGAGGCGGGTGCCTCCCCCGTATACAGGCCGATTTTCATGCATTTCGAACCGTGGGAAGTGGTCCAAAAGGGAATGGGGGTGGACGTGTCTGCTCATACCGACTTTGAGACTTGTAAGCCGGGTAGCTCAGCCGGGTTTGTTCCGGCGGTTCTGCCGACGGTCTCGTCTTCGAGGCGGGTGCCTCCCCCGTGTACAGGCCGATTTTCGTGCATTTCGAACCGTGGGAAGTGGTCCAAAAGGGGATGGGAGTGAATGTGACTGCTCAACCCGACTTTGGCGCTTCCGAGCCGGGTAGCTCAGCCGGGTTTGACCCGGCGGGTCTGCCGACGGTCTCGTCTTCGAGGCGGGTGCCTCCCCCGTATACAGGCCGATTTTCATGCATTTCGAACCGTGGGAAGTGGTCCAAAAGGGAATGGGGGTGGACGTGTCTGCTCATACCGACTTTGAGACTTGTAAGCCGGGTAGCTCAGCCGGGTTTGATCCTGCGGTTCTGCCGACGGTCTCGCCTTCGAGGGGGGAGCCTCCCCCGTGTTCAGTCCGATTTCCATGCATTTCCAACCGTGGGAAGTTGCCCAAAAGGGGATGGGAGTGAATGTGACTGCTCAACCCGACTTTGGCGCTTCCGAGCCGGTTAGCACAGCCGGGTTTGACCCGGCGGTTCTGCCGACAGTCTCCTCTTCGAGGCGGGTGCCTCCCCCGTGTACAGGCCGATTTCCGTGCATTTCGAACCGTGGGAAGTGGTCCAAACGTCGATGGGAGTGAATGTGACTGCTCAACCCGACTTTGGCGCTTCCGAGCCGGGTAGCTCAGCCGGGTTTGACCCGGCGGTTCTGCCGACGGTCTCGTCTTCGAGGCGGGTGCCTCCCCCGTGTACAGGCCGATTTTCATGCATTTGGAACCGTGGGAAGTGGTCCAAAAGGGAATGGGGGTGGACGTGACTGCTCATACCGACTTTGAGACTTGTAAGCCGGGTAGCTCGGCCGGGTTTGACCCGGCGGTTCTGCCGACGGTCTCGCCTTCGAGGGGGGAGCCTCCCCCGTGTTCAGTCCGATTTTCGTGCATTTCCCACGGTGGGAAATGGTATCTTTCATTACGGGGACAAGGGTCTGAAGCGGTGAAGTCAGTAACCGGCATAGTTAAGGAAAGGGTTCGAATTTTCTCAACAGTACGAAAAAAGTGAGCAGGGAAGCTAGAGAAGGTGTCAGTGAGTCCCAAACGAGTGAACCGCAAAACTTAGGGAAATGCCCGAAAGCGTTTTAAAGGGTGAAATCGGGAACGAGGAAATGATGGGAAAGTGCCTGAAAGTGCTAAATGAGTAAACAGAAAAACGAAGAAAAATGTTTGAAAAGAAGAAGTGAGTAACCAGGAAAACTTAGAAAAATGTTCAAAACGAAGAAATCAGTAACCAGGAAAACTTAGAAAAATGATCAAAAAGAAGAAATGAGTAACCAGGAAAACTTAGAAAAATGTTTAAAAAGAAGAAATCAGTAACCAGGAAAACTTAGGAAAATGTTTAAAAAGAAGAAATCAGTAACCAGAAAAACTGCGAAAAATGTTTAAAAAGAAGAAATGAGTAACCAGAAAAACTTAGAAAAATGTTTAAAAAGAAGAAATCAGTAACCAGGAAAACTTAGAAAAATGTTTAAAAAGAAGAAATCAGTAACCAGGAAAACTTAGAAAAATGTTTAAAAAGAAGAAATCAGTAACCAGGAAAACTTAGAAAAATGTTATAAAAGAAGAAGTGAGTAACCAGAAAAACTTAGAAAAATGTTTAAAAAGAAGAAATCAGTAACCAGAAAAACTGCGAAAAATGTTTAAAAAGAAGAAATCAGTAACCAGACAAACTGCGAAAAATGTTTAAAAAGAAGAAATCAGTAACCAGGAAAACTTAGAAAAATGTTTAAAAAGAAGAAGTGAGTAACCAGAAAAACTTAGAAAAATGTTTAAAAAGAAGAAATCAGTAACCAGAAAAACTTAGAAAAATGTTTAAAAAGAAGAAATCAGTAACCAGAAAAACTGCGAAAAATGTTTAAAAAGAAGAAATCAGTAACCAGGAAAACTTAGAAAAATGTTTAAAAAGAAGAAATCAGTAACCAGAAAAACTGCGAAAAATGTTTAAAAAGAAGAAATCAGTAACCAGGAAAACTTAGAAAAATGTTTAAAAAGAAGAAATCAGTAACCAGAAAAACTTAGAAAAATGTTTAAAAAGAAGAAATGAGTAACCAGAAAAACTTAGAAAAATGTTTAAAAAGAAGAAATCAGTAACCAGAAAAACGGCGAAAAATGTTTAAAAAGAAGAAATCAGTAACCAGAAAAACTTAGAAAAATGTTTAAAAAGAAGAAGTGAGTAACCAGAAAAACTTAGAAAAATGTTTAAAAAGAAGAAATGAGTAACCAGAAAAACTTAGAAAAATGTTTAAAAAGAAGAAATCAGTAACCAGAAAAACTTAGAAAAATGTTTAAAAAGAAGAAATGAGTAACCAGAAAAACTTAGAAAAATGCTTAAAAAGAAGAAATCAGTAACCAGAAAAACGGCGAAAAATGTTTAAAAAGAAGAAATCAGTAACCAGAAAAACGGCGAAAAATGTTTAAAAAGAAGAAATCAGTAACCAGACAAACTGCGAAAAAATGTTTAAAAAGAAGAAATCAGTAACCAGAAAAACTGCGAAAAATGTTTAAAAAGAAGAAATCAGTAACCAGGAAAACTTAGAAAAATGTTTAAAAAGAAGAAATGAGTAACCAGGAAAACTTAGAAAAATGTTTAAAAAGAAGAAATGAGTAACCAGGAAAACTTAGAAAAATGTTTAAAAAGAAGAAATCAGTAACCAGAAAAACTTAGAAAAATGTTTAAAAAGAAGAAATCAGTAACCAGAAAAACTTAGAAAAATGTTTAAAAAGAAGAAATGAGTAACCAGAAAAACTTAGAAAAATGTTTAAAAAGAAGAAATGAGTAACCAGAAAAACTTAGAAAAATGTTTAAAAAGAAGAAATCAGTAACCAGAAAAACGGCGAAAAATGTTTAAAAAGAAGAAGTGAGTAACCAGAAAAACTTAGAAAAATGTTTAAAAAGAAGAAATGAGTAACCAGAAAAACTTAGAAAAATGTTTAAAAAGAAGAAATCAGTAACCAGAAAAACTTAGAAAAATGTTTAAAAAGAAGAAATGAGTAACCAGAAAAACTTAGAAAAATGTTTAAAAAGAAGAAATCAGTAACCAGAAAAACGGCGAAAAATGTTTAAAAAGAAGAAATCAGTAACCAGAAAAACGGCGAAAAATGTTTAAAAAGAAGAAATCAGTAACCAGACAAACTGCGAAAAATGTTTAAAAAGAAGAAATCAGTAACCAGAAAAACTTAGAAAAATGTTTAAAAAGAAGAAATCAGTAACCAGGAAAACTTGGAAAAAAACACTTAGAAAAATTTTCAGCAAAGTGTGAAAAATATTCTAAGTGTCAGCGGAGGAAAATGCTGCAGCATCGGGAAAGATTCGCAAACTTACACCGAACATGTGCTCCGAAGTGCCGGAGGAATTGGGTGAATTGAGCCCGGCAAATGGCCAGCTGTCGTTTTGTGCCTGCAGCCCGAAAACTTTAACTTTGTCTGTCGCGGAAGTCCGGACCGAGAAAAATCCAAACGGTTTTGACCGGACCGAGTTCCAGACCGATGCAGTCAAATTTGGAATTCAGACCCATTCAGTGCCACTTGTAGTTTTTCCGCAGTGAGGTTGGCGGGGTACCCGGAGATATATGGGAACACACGATTTTTAGAACAAAATGGCGGCGCGGGACCGTTCTGAAAGGCATCCGAAAAACGGTTCCACGGGCATAGCACTTTAATGACAGGTATGAGTGCATGCCGGAGAGCTCTTGGAAGTCGAATTTTTGACACTTTGTCAATTTTTTGACAGATTTGACAAACTCTTTCTGTCTGTTCTAAGAGTCAGTCAGAGACTTGTGCGGCGGTCTTTTGACACTATTGGAGGGCGGGCAAACCCCACGTTGACTCCGGCCGTCCCTCCACAGGCGCTCGTGTCCAAAATGAAGGCGAGAGACGCGAGTGGCCTGGTTCCCTTGGGTGTTGCCAAGAAGGCTGCGGGCTGACCGTTGCCTGAGCACTCCCTAAAGCCTCTTGTGATGAGAGCAGACCTCGCCTGCCGCACGACCGGCTCTGGGAGTCGTTGGGCCGCTATTTGTGAATAGTCTGGTCCTCCTCTGCCACCCGGACAAGCGCGATGGCTCTGCCGCCCTGCGGTGCTCGTCACCCAGGTTTGGGGAACACGATACTCGTAACAAAAATAAAAGGCGGCTCGGGACCTGCAGGCGAAAGGGGTCCCGTGGTGCTAAGCACGTCGACTTCGGGTCTCGGTGCAAGCCGGAGAGCTCACGGAAGTCTAAAGTTTTCGGCACGTGGTCGAATCTTTTCAAAGGCTTACCCGGCTCTTTCCGTCCATTCTGAGAGTAAGTCAGAGGCCGGTGCGGAGGTCTCTTGACAATCGGAGGGGGTGGTGGCCCTCCGCAGGCGCTCGTGTCGAAAATGAAGGCGAGAGACGCGAGTGGCCTGGTTCCCCTGGGTGTTGCCAGGAAGGCTGCGGGCTGACCCTTGCCTGAGCACTCCCTAAAGCCTCTTGTGATGAGAGCAGACCTCGCGCGCCGCACGACCGGCTCTGGGAGTCGTTGGGCCGCTATCTGTGAATAGTCTGGTCCTCCTCTGCCACCCGGCCAAGTGCGATGGCTCTGCCGCCCTGCGGTGCTCGTCACGCAGGTATGGGGCACACGATGCTCGTAACAGCAAATAAAGGCGGCTCGGGACCTGCAGGCGAAAGGGGTCCCGTGGTGCTTAGCACGTCGACTTCGGGTCTCGGTGCAAGCCGGAGAGCTCACGGAAGTCTAAAGTTTTCGGCACGTGGTCGAATCTTTTGAAAGGCTTACCCGGCTCTTCTCCGTCCATTCTGAGAGTCAGTCAGAGGCCGGTGCGGCGGTCTATTGACGACCGGAGGCTCCCATGGGTGTTGCGATGAGGGTGGAGGGCACAGAACCTTGCCTTAGCACTCCCTAATAAAGCCTCTTGTGAAGAGAGCAGACCTCGCGCGCCGCACGACCGGCTCTGGGAGTCGTTGGGCCGCTATCTGTGAATAGTCGGGTCCTCCTCTGCCACCCGGCCAAGTGCGATGGCTCTGCCGCCCTGCGGTGCTCGTCACGCAGGTATGGGGCACACGATGCTCGTAACAGCAAATAAAGGCGGCTCGGGACCTGCAGGCGAAAGGGGTCCCGTGGTGCTTCGCACGTCGACTTCGGGTCTCGGTGCAAGCCGGAGAGCTCACGGAAGTCTAAAGTTTTCGGCACGTGGTCGAATCTTTTGAAAGGCTTACCCGGCTCTTTCCGTCCATTCTGAGAGTCAGTCAGAGGCCGGTGCGGCGGTCTATTGACGACCGGAGGCTCCCATGGGTGTTGCGATGAGGGTGGAGGGCACAGAACCTTGCCTTAGCACTCCCTAATAAAGCCTCTTGTGAAGAGAGCAGACCTCGCGCGCCGCACGACCGGCTCTGGGAGTCGTTGGGCCGCTATCTGTGAATAGTCGGGTCCTCCTCTGCCACCCGGCCAAGTGCGATGGCTCTGCCGCCCTGCGGTGCTCGTCACGCAGGTATGGGGCACACGATGCTCGTAACAGCAAATAAAGGCGGCTCGGGACCTGCAGGCGAAAGGGGTCCCGTGGTGCTTCGCACGTCGACTTCGGGTCTCGGTGCAAGCCGGAGAGCTCACGGAAGTCTAAAGTTTTCGGCACGTGGTCGAATCTTTTGAAAGGCTTACCCGGCTCTTTCCGTCCATTCTGAGAGTCAGTCAGAGGCCGGTGCGGCGGTCTATTGACGACCGGAGGCTCCCATGGGTGTTGCGATGAGGGTGGAGGGCACAGAACCTTGCCTTAGCACTCCCTAATAAAGCCTCTTGTGAAGAGAGCAGACCTCGCGCGCCGCACGACCGGCTCTGGGAGTCGTTGGGCCGCTATCTGTGAATAGTCGGGTCC
>NW_027310104.1:122500-125000 GCF_047496795.1 Chiloscyllium punctatum | reverse complement strand
GGGGTAGCAGGCCCTGCAGCCGTGGTCACCGCCAAACCCCCACAACTCGAGCAAGTGAAAAAAAAAAGTAACAAATAAGAAAGGATCGTCGGCTTGGGGGTACGCCCGTTTCCGTTTCAACTTGTCTCGCGAGGGTGGTTTCGGGGCCAGCAGGAGAGCTCGTCGGGGTAGCAGGCCCTGCAGCCGTGGTCACCGCCAAACCCCCACAACTCGAGCAAGTGAAAAAAAAAGTAACAAATAAGAAAGGATCGTCGGCTTGGGGGTACGCCCGTTTCCGTTTCAACTTGTCTCGCGAGGGTGGTTTCGGGGCCAGCAGGAGAGCTCGTCGGGGTAGCAGGCCCTGCAGCCGTGGTCACCGCCAAACCCCCACAACTCGAGCAAGTGAAAAAAAAAAGTAACAAATAAGAAAGGATCTCTGTCGGCTTGGGGGTACGCCCGTTTCCGTTTCAACTTGTCTCGCGAGGGTGGTTTCGGGGCCAGCAGGAGAGCTCGTCGGGGTAGCAGGCCCTGCAGCCGTGGTCACCGCCAAATCCCCACAACTCGAGCAAGTGAAAAAAAAAGTAACAAATAAGAAAGGATCGTCGGCTTGGGGGTACGCCCGTTTCCGTTTCAACTTGTCTCGCGAGGGTGGTTTCGGGGCCAGCAGGAGAGCTCGTCGGGGTAGCAGGCCCTGCAGCCGTGGTCACCGCCAAACCCCCCACAACTGTTGGGCGCCTACCTGCGCGGGGCAGGAGGACACTTTCCGATTTCAAATCTCCGTTTGCCGAGTCCACCCCGAACGCACGCGGGCGGGCGGGTTCGCATCACCCTTCGTCACAAGGGGCGAAGCCCGTTCCACCGTCTCGTCAGTAGTGCCGACCGGTCTGTGATCGACGAGGGGAGCCACACCAGGTCCGGCCCTGCTGCTTGGCGGCACCGCGTCGTCGGGAGCTCGCGACAGACGGAGGGTTTCGGTGTACTCTCCAGCCACGGGAAACGAAGCCGGTGATGCAGGCGCCGGTCTTTCGCTCCCAAATCGGCTGGGTTTACATCGTTGCTATCTAGTCACGCTCCCTTCAAACCCGACGGGGTACCTATTCCCCTCACCCGTCTGTGCGTATACAGCCTCTTTGCACTTGCGGGATGGGGGTGGTGGTGGTTTAAAGACTCTCGAGTTGCCGCCCGTCGGTCTCCGAGCTCCGTGCAGTAGTGATCCCCAGCGAACTGCCAGCAGGGCGAACGAGCGATCCCGCTCTCGGTCGGGGCGCCTGGCGTCGATCGGTGGTCGGTGGCTTGCGGGCAAGCTGCGCTGTGAGTGTGGGAACGAGTATGACGAGCCGTTGCCGCGACTCCCAGTCCACCTCGGCGGTGGCTGGGCCGGGCGGGCGTCTGCTCGGGCGAGTGCCGCCCCCGCCTCCTCGCAGGAAGTCCGCTCGCCGACACGCCGCCACGTGCACGCGTCAGTGACGCTGCCGAACCGATGGCCGGTGCCCGTTCCCGCCTCTGCTTTTCCTAGGGCAAAGCTGCTGCACGCCTCGTGATACTAGGCGGGCGACATGGTGGCGGTGATCCTGCCTCCGTCGCTGCGGTGCGTTGGGGCACGCATCGCCTCTTGGGCGCCCTGTCCTCCTCCCCCCAATAGACGTATGTTTCTGCGGGCCGCACCAGGATGGTGCTCCCCATCGCTTCACGCCACCCTGCTCCGCCCGCACGCCGGCGTGCAGGTGGCTGTAGCTCAAGGTGGGGAGCGTATGTGCGGTCCGGGTCGCTTTCCTCTGGCGAGGGAGAGACCTAAAACAAACTCAGACAACTCTTGACGGTGGATCACTCGGCTCGTGCGTCGATGACGAACGCAGCTAGCTGCGAGAATTAATGTGAATTGCAGGACACATTGATCATCGACACTTTGAACGCACTTTGCGGCCCCGGGTTCTTCCCGGGGCCACGCCTGTCTGAGGGTCGTTTGGCAATCAATCGCACTCGCCTTGGCTGGCGAGAGCGCGGCTGGGGTGTCGCAGAGGACCCGTCCTCTTTGTCCCCCTAAGTTCAGACTCCGGAGCCCTCCGGCGTCGGAGCGCTTGGCCTTTCCCCCCCACCCTGCACATTCCGTTCGTCAGGCTCGACGCCATCCCCCCGCCGGGGAGCGCGGCCTGGCGTCCGTCTGTGTCGTGGCAGTGGGGCCAGCACGGCTGTCACCGGTCCCAGAATGGCTGTCGGTGGTTCACACTGTGTGTGTGTGCCAACCCTCCTGGTCTCTGGGACACGGAGCTGCCACGAAGTGTTGAGCCTCCAGTGGGGGGTCTGCCTAAGCTCTGCACGTCCGCATTGGGTCCGTCTCTCGGTTGGCTGGCAGTGGAAAGAGTGAAGGGAGCCGCGGAGGTCCGGTGCTGGTGCGCCGCCGGCCTGACCGTGGAGCTCGCCGGTTTGACACGCTGACCCGACTCGATGGTTGATCGATTGAGAGTGCTGGGAGCTGCAGGCCGCCCGCTGCTGCAGCCGCCCGTCTCGTGGTTCGTCCTCG
>NW_027310104.1:102500-115000 GCF_047496795.1 Chiloscyllium punctatum | reverse complement strand
TCGAGGGCGGACCGGCCCCCGTGTTCAGTCCGAATATCGTGCATTGTTAACGGCGGGAAGTGTTCCAAAAGGGAATGGGATTGAATGTGACTGCTGAAGCCGACTTTGAGACCTGTAACGCGGGTAGCTCAGCCGGATTTGACCCGGCGGTTCTGGCGACGGTCTCGCCTTCGAGGGGGGAGCGCCCCGCGTGTTCAGGCCGAATTTTGTGCATTTCCATCGGCGGGAAGAGGTCCAAACGGGAATGGGATTGAATGTGACTGCTGAAGCCGACATTGAGACCTCTAACGCGGGTAGCTCGGCAGGATTTGACCCGGCGGTTCTGCCGAAGGTCTCACCTTCGAGGGGGGAGCGTCCCGCGTGTTCAGGCCGAATATCGTGCATTGTTAACGGCGGGAAGTGTTCCAAACGGGAATGGGATTGAATGTGACTGCTGAAGCCGACATTGAGACCTCTAACGCGGGTAGCTCGGCCGGATTTGACCCGGCGGTTCTGGCGACGGTCTCGCCTTCGAGGGGGGAGCGTCCCGCGTGTTCAGGCCGAATTTTGTGCATTTCCATCGGCGGGAAGAGGTCCAAACGGGAATGGGATTGAATGTGACTGCTGAAGCCGACATTGAGACCTCTAACGCGGGTAGCTCGGCAGGATTTGACCCGGCGGTTCTGCCGAAGGTCTCACCTTCGAGGGGGGAGCGTCCCGCGTGTTCAGGCCGAATATCGTGCATTGTTAACGGCGGGAAGTGTTCCAAAAGGGAATGGGATTGAATGTGACTGCTGAAGCCGACATTGAGACCTCTAACGCGGGTAGCTCGGCCGGATTTGACCCGGCGGTTCTGGCGACGGTCTCGCCTTCGAGGGGGGAGCGTCCCGCGTGTTCAGGCCGAATTTTGTGCATTTCCATCGGCGGGAAGAGGTCCAAACGGGAATGGGATTGAATGTGACTGCTGAAGCCGACATTGAGACCTCTAACGCGGGTAGCTCGGCCGGATTTGACCCGGCGGTTCTGCCGAAGGTCTCACCTTCGAGGGGGGAGCGTCCCGCGTGTTCAGGCCGAGTTTTGTGCATTTCCATCGGCGGGAAGAGGTCCAAACGGGAATGGGATTGAATGTGACTGCTGAAGCCGACATTGAGACCTCTAACGCGGGTAGCTCGGCCGGATTTGACCCGGCGGTTCTGCCGAAGGTCTCAGCTTCGAGGGGGGAGCGCCCACCGTGTACAGGCCGATTTTCATGCATTTCCAACCGTGGGAAGGGGTCCGAAAGGGGATGGGGGTGAACGTGACTGCTCAACCCGACTTTGAGACCTCTAACGCGGGTAGCTCAGCCGGATTTGACCCGGCGGTTCTGGCGACGGTCTCGCCTTCGAGGGGGGAGCGTCCCGCGTGTTCAGGCCGAATTTTGTGCATTTCCATCGGCGGGAAGAGGTCCAAACGGGAATGGGATTGAATGTGACTGCTGAAGCCGACATTGAGACCTCTAACGCGGGTAGCTCGGCCGGATTTGACCCGGCGGTTCTGCCGAAGGTCTCACCTTCGAGGGGGGAGCGTCCCGCGTGTTCAGGCCGAATTTTGTGCATTTCCATCGGCGGGAAGAGGTCCAAACGGGAATGGGATTGAATGTGACTGCTGAAGCCGACATTGAGACCTCTAACGCGGGTAGCTCGGCCGGATTTGACCCGGCGGTTCTGCCGAAGGTCTCACCTTCGAGGGGGGAGCGCCCACCGTGTACAGGCCGATTTTCATGCATTTCCAACCGTGGGAAGGGGTCCGAAAGGGGATGGGGGTGAACGTGACTGCTCAACCCGACTTTGAGACCTGTAACGCGGGTAGCTCAGCCGGATTTGACCCGGCGGTTCTGGCGACGGTCTCGCCTTCGAGGGGGGAGCGTCCCGCGTGTTCAGGCCGAATTTTGTGCATTTCCATCGGCGGGAAGAGGTCCAAACGGGAATGGGATTGAATGTGACTGCTGAAGCCGACATTGAGACCTCTAACGCGGGTAGCTCGGCCGGATTTGACCCGGCGGTTCTGCCGAAGGTCTCACCTTCGAGGGGGGAGCGTCCCGCGTGTTCAGGCCGAATTTTGTGCATTTCCATCGGCGGGAAGAGGTCCAAACGGGAATGGGATTGAATGTGACTGCTGAAGCCGACATTGAGACCTCTAACGCGGGTAGCTCGGCCGGATTTGACCCGGCGGTTCTGCCGAAGGTCTCACCTTCGAGGGGGGAGCGCCCACCGTGTACAGGCCGATTTTCATGCATTTCCAACCGTGGGAAGGGGTCCGAAAGGGGATGGGGGTGAACGTGACTGCTCAACCCGACTTTGAGACCTGTAACGCGGGTAGCTCAGCCGGATTTGACCCGGCGGTTCTGGCGACGGTCTCGCCTTCGAGGGGGGAGCGCCCCGCGTGTTCAGGCCGAATTTTGTGCATTTCCATCGGCGGGAAGAGGTCCAAACGGGAATGGGATTGAATGTGACTGCTGAAGCCGACATTGAGACCTCTAACGCGGGTAGCTCGGCAGGATTTGACCCGGCGGTTCTGCCGAAGGTCTCACCTTCGAGGGGGGAGCGCCCACCGTGTACAGGCCGATTTTCATGCATTTCCAACCGTGGGAAGGGGGCCGAAAGGGGATGGGGGTGAATGTGACTGCTCAACCCGACTTTGAGGCATCTAACCCGGGTAGCTCAGCCGGGTTTGACCCGGCGGTTCTGCCGACTGCCTCGCCTTCGAGGGGGGAGCGTCCCCCGTGTACAGGCCGATTTTCATGCATTTCGAACCGTGGGAAGTGGCCCAAAAGGGGATGGGGGTGAATGTGACTGCTCAACCCGACTTTGGCGCTTCCGAGCCGGGTAGCCCGGCCGGGTTTGACCCGGCGGTTCTGCCGTCGGTCTCGCCTTCGAGGGCGGAGCCTCCCCCGTGTACAGGCCGATTTTCATGCATTTGCAACGGTGGGAAGTTGCCCAAAAGTCGATGGGAGTGAATGTGACTGCTCAACCCGACTTTGAGACTTTTAAGCCGGGTAGCTCAGCCGGGTTTGACCCGGCGGTTCTGCCGACGGTCTCGCCTTCGAGGGGGGAGCCTCCCCCGTGTACAGGCCGATTTTCGTGCATTTCCAACGGTGGGAAGAGGTTCAAAAGGGGATGGGAGTGAATGTGACTGCTCAACCCGACTCTGAGGCTTCTAACCCGGGTAGCTCGGCCGGGTTTGATCCGGCGGTTCTGCCGACGGTCTCGTCTTCGAGGCCGGTGCCTCCCCCGTGTACAGGCCGATTTTCGTGCATTTCCAACGGTGGGAAGTGGTCCAAAAGGGAATGGGGGTGGACGTGTCTGCTCATACCGACTTTGAGACTTGTAAGCCGGGTAGCTCAGCCGGGTTTGACCCGGCGGTTCTGCCGACGGTCTCGCCTTCGAGGGGGGAGCCTCCCCCGTGTACAGGCCGATTTCCGTGCATTTCCAACGGTGGGAAGAGGTTCAAAAGGGGATGGGAGTGAATGTGACTGCTCAACCCGACTCTGAGGCTTCTAACCCGGGTAGCTCGGCCGGGTTTGATCCGGCGGTTCTGCCGACGGTCTCGTCTTCGAGGCCGGTGCCTCCCCCGTGTACAGGCCGATTTTCGTGCATTTCCAACGGTGGGAAGAGGTTCAAAAGGGGATGGGGGTGAATGCGACTGCTCAACCCGACTCTGAGGCTTCTAACCCGGGTAGCCCGGCCGGGTTTGACCCGGCGGTTCTGCCGTCGGTCTCGCCTTCGAGGGCGGAGCCTCCCCCGTGTACAGGCCGATTTTCATGCATTTGCAACGGTGGGAAGTTGCCCAAAAGTCGATGGGAGTGAATGTGACTGCTCAACCCGACTTTGAGACTTTTAAGCCGGGTAGCTCAGCCGGGTTTGACCCGGCGGTTCTGCCGACGGTCTCGCCTTCGAGGGGGGAGCCTCCCCCGTGTACAGGCCGATTTTCGTGCATTTCCAACGGTGGGAAGAGGTTCAAAAGGGGATGGGAGTGAATGTGACTGCTCAACCCGACTCTGAGGCTTCTAACCCGGGTAGCTCGGCCGGGTTTGATCCGGCGGTTCTGCCGACGGTCTCGTCTTCGAGGCCGGTGCCTCCCCCGTGTACAGGCCGATTTTCGTGCATTTCCAACGGTGGGAAGTGGTCCAAAAGGGAATGGGGGTGGACGTGTCTGCTCATACCGACTTTGAGACTTGTAAGCCGGGTAGCTCAGCCGGGTTTGTTCCGGCGGTTCTGCCGACGGTCTCGTCATCGAGGGGGGAGCCTCCCCCGTGTCCAGGCCGATTTTCATGCATTTCCAACCGTGGGAAGTGGTCCAAAAGGGAATGGGGGTGAATGTGACTGCTCATACCGACTTTGAGACTTTTAAGCCGGGTAGCTCAGCCGGGTTTGACCCGGCGGTTCTGCCGACGGTCTCGCCTTCGAGGGGGGAGCGTCCCCCGTGTTCAGGCCGAATTTTGTGCATTTCGAACCGTGGGAAGTTGCCCAAAAGTCGATGGGAGTGAATGTGACTGCTCAACCCGACTTTGAGACTTGTAAGCCGGGTAGCTCAGCCGGGTTTGACCCGGCGGTTCTGCCGACGGTCTCGTCTTCGAGGCGGGTGCCTCCCCCGTGTACAGGCCGATTTTCATGCATTTCGTACCGTGGGAAGCGGTCCAAAAGGGGATGGGAGTGAACGTGACTGCTCATACCGACTTTGGCGCTTCCGAGCCGGGTAGCTCAGCCGGGTTTGACCCGGCGGGTCTGCCGACGGTCTCGCCTTCGAGGGGGGAGCGTCCCCCGTGTTCAGGCCGAATCTTGTGCATTTCGAACCGTGGGAAGTTGCCCAAAAGTCGATGGGAGTGAATGTGACTGCTCAACCCGACTTTGAGACTTGTAAGCCGGGTAGCTCAGCCGGGTTTGACCCGGCGGTTCTGCCGACGGTCTCGTCTTCGAGGCGGATGCCACCCCCGTGTACAGGCCGATTTTCGTGCATTTCCAACCGTGGGAAGTGGTCTAAAAGTCGATGGGAGTGAACGTGACTGCTCAACCCGACTCTGAGGCTTCTAACCCGGGTAGCTCGGCCGGGTTTGACCCGGCGGTTCTGCCGACGGTCTCGTCTTCGAGGCGGGTGCCTCCCCCGTGTACAGGCCGATTTTCGTGCATTTCGAACCGTGGGAAGTGGTCTAAAAGTCGATGGGAGTGAACGTGACTGCTCAACCCGACTTTGAGACTTGTAAGCCGGGTAGCTCAGCCAGGTTTGACCCGGCGGTTCTGCCGACGGTCTCGCCTTCGAGGGCGGACCCTCCCCCGTGTACAGGCCGGTTTTCGTGCATTTCGAACCGTGGGAAGTGATCCAAAAGGGAATGGGGGTGAACGTGACTGCCCAACCCGGCTTTGAGACTTGTAAGCCGGGTAGCTCAGCCGGGTTGGACCCGGCGGTTCTGCCGACGGTCTCGACTTCGAGGCGGGTGCCTCCCCCGTGTACAGGCCGATTTTCATGCATTTGCAACGGTGGGAAGTTGCCCAAAAGTCGATGGGAGTGAATGTGACTGCTCAACCCGACTTCGAGACTTGTAAGCCGGGTAGCTCAGCCGGGTTTGACCCGGCGGTTCTGCCGACGGTCTCGCCTTCGAGGGGGGAGCCTCCCCCGTGTACAGGCCGATTTTCGTGCATTTCCAACGGTGGGAAGAGGTTCAAAAGGGGATGGGAGTGAATGTGACTGCTCAACCCGACTTTGGCGCTTCCGAGCCGGGTAGCTCAGCCGGGTTTGACCCGGCGGGTCTGCCGACGGTCTCGTCTTCGAGGCGGGTGCCTCCCCCGTATACAGGCCGATTTTCATGCATTTCGAACCGTGGGAAGTGGTCCAAAAGGGAATGGGGGTGGACGTGTCTGCTCATACCGACTTTGAGACTTGTAAGCCGGGTAGCTCAGCCGGGTTTGTTCCGGCGGTTCTGCCGACGGTCTCGTCTTCGAGGCGGGTGCCTCCCCCGTGTACAGGCCGATTTTCGTGCATTTCGAACCGTGGGAAGTGGTCCAAAAGGGGATGGGAGTGAATGTGACTGCTCAACCCGACTTTGGCGCTTCCGAGCCGGGTAGCTCAGCCGGGTTTGACCCGGCGGGTCTGCCGACGGTCTCGTCTTCGAGGCGGGTGCCTCCCCCGTATACAGGCCGATTTTCATGCATTTCGAACCGTGGGAAGTGGTCCAAAAGGGAATGGGGGTGGACGTGTCTGCTCATACCGACTTTGAGACTTGTAAGCCGGGTAGCTCAGCCGGGTTTGATCCTGCGGTTCTGCCGACGGTCTCGCCTTCGAGGGGGGAGCCTCCCCCGTGTTCAGTCCGATTTCCATGCATTTCCAACCGTGGGAAGTTGCCCAAAAGGGGATGGGAGTGAATGTGACTGCTCAACCCGACTTTGGCGCTTCCGAGCCGGTTAGCACAGCCGGGTTTGACCCGGCGGTTCTGCCGACAGTCTCCTCTTCGAGGCGGGTGCCTCCCCCGTGTACAGGCCGATTTCCGTGCATTTCGAACCGTGGGAAGTGGTCCAAACGTCGATGGGAGTGAATGTGACTGCTCAACCCGACTTTGGCGCTTCCGAGCCGGGTAGCTCAGCCGGGTTTGACCCGGCGGTTCTGCCGACGGTCTCGTCTTCGAGGCGGGTGCCTCCCCCGTGTACAGGCCGATTTTCATGCATTTGGAACCGTGGGAAGTGGTCCAAAAGGGAATGGGGGTGGACGTGACTGCTCATACCGACTTTGAGACTTGTAAGCCGGGTAGCTCGGCCGGGTTTGACCCGGCGGTTCTGCCGACGGTCTCGCCTTCGAGGGGGGAGCCTCCCCCGTGTTCAGTCCGATTTTCGTGCATTTCCCACGGTGGGAAATGGTATCTTTCATTACGGGGACAAGGGTCTGAAGCGGTGAAGTCAGTAACCGGCATAGTTAAGGAAAGGGTTCGAATTTTCTCAACAGTACGAAAAAAGTGAGCAGGGAAGCTAGAGAAGGTGTCAGTGAGTCCCAAACGAGTGAACCGCAAAACTTAGGGAAATGCCCGAAAGCGTTTTAAAGGGTGAAATCGGGAACGAGGAAATGATGGGAAAGTGCCTGAAAGTGCTAAATGAGTAAACAGAAAAACGAAGAAAAATGTTTGAAAAGAAGAAGTGAGTAACCAGGAAAACTTAGAAAAATGTTCAAAACGAAGAAATCAGTAACCAGGAAAACTTAGAAAAATGATCAAAAAGAAGAAATGAGTAACCAGGAAAACTTAGAAAAATGTTTAAAAAGAAGAAATCAGTAACCAGGAAAACTTAGGAAAATGTTTAAAAAGAAGAAATCAGTAACCAGAAAAACTGCGAAAAATGTTTAAAAAGAAGAAATGAGTAACCAGAAAAACTTAGAAAAATGTTTAAAAAGAAGAAATCAGTAACCAGGAAAACTTAGAAAAATGTTTAAAAAGAAGAAATCAGTAACCAGGAAAACTTAGAAAAATGTTTAAAAAGAAGAAATCAGTAACCAGGAAAACTTAGAAAAATGTTATAAAAGAAGAAGTGAGTAACCAGAAAAACTTAGAAAAATGTTTAAAAAGAAGAAATCAGTAACCAGAAAAACTGCGAAAAATGTTTAAAAAGAAGAAATCAGTAACCAGACAAACTGCGAAAAATGTTTAAAAAGAAGAAATCAGTAACCAGGAAAACTTAGACAAATGTTTAAAAAGAAGAAGTGAGTAACCAGAAAAACTTAGAAAAATGTTTAAAAAGAAGAAATCAGTAACCAGAAAAACTTAGAAAAATGTTTAAAAAGAAGAAATCAGTAACCAGAAAAACTGCGAAAAATGTTTAAAAAGAAGAAATCAGTAACCAGGAAAACTTAGAAAAATGTTTAAAAAGAAGAAATCAGTAACCAGAAAAACTGCGAAAAATGTTTAAAAAGAAGAAATCAGTAACCAGGAAAACTTAGAAAAATGTTTAAAAAGAAGAAATCAGTAACCAGAAAAACTTAGAAAAATGTTTAAAAAGAAGAAATGAGTAACCAGAAAAACTTAGAAAAATGTTTAAAAAGAAGAAATCAGTAACCAGAAAAACGGCGAAAAATGTTTAAAAAGAAGAAATCAGTAACCAGAAAAACTTAGAAAAATGTTTAAAAAGAAGAAGTGAGTAACCAGAAAAACTTAGAAAAATGTTTAAAAAGAAGAAATGAGTAACCAGAAAAACTTAGAAAAATGTTTAAAAAGAAGAAATCAGTAACCAGAAAAACTTAGAAAAATGTTTAAAAAGAAGAAATGAGTAACCAGAAAAACTTAGAAAAATGCTTAAAAAGAAGAAATCAGTAACCAGAAAAACGGCGAAAAATGTTTAAAAAGAAGAAATCAGTAACCAGAAAAACGGCGAAAAATGTTTAAAAAGAAGAAATCAGTAACCAGACAAACTGCGAAAAAATGTTTAAAAAGAAGAAATCAGTAACCAGAAAAACTGCGAAAAATGTTTAAAAAGAAGAAATCAGTAACCAGGAAAACTTAGAAAAATGTTTAAAAAGAAGAAATGAGTAACCAGGAAAACTTAGAAAAATGTTTAAAAAGAAGAAATGAGTAACCAGGAAAACTTAGAAAAATGTTTAAAAAGAAGAAATCAGTAACCAGAAAAACTTAGAAAAATGTTTAAAAAGAAGAAATCAGTAACCAGAAAAACTTAGAAAAATGTTTAAAAAGAAGAAATGAGTAACCAGAAAAACTTAGAAAAATGTTTAAAAAGAAGAAATGAGTAACCAGAAAAACTTAGAAAAATGTTTAAAAAGAAGAAATCAGTAACCAGAAAAACGGCGAAAAATGTTTAAAAAGAAGAAGTGAGTAACCAGAAAAACTTAGAAAAATGTTTAAAAAGAAGAAATGAGTAACCAGAAAAACGTTTAAAAAGAAGAAATCAGTAACCAGAAAAACTTAGAAAAATGTTTAAAAAGAAGAAATGAGTAACCAGAAAAACTTAGAAAAATGTTTAAAAAGAAGAAATCAGTAACCAGAAAAACGGCGAAAAATGTTTAAAAAGAAGAAATCAGTAACCAGAAAAACGGCGAAAAATGTTTAAAAAGAAGAAATCAGTAACCAGACAAACTGCGAAAAATGTTTAAAAAGAAGAAATCAGTAACCAGAAAAACTTAGAAAAATGTTTAAAAAGAAGAAATCAGTAACCAGGAAAACTTGGAAAAAAACACTTAGAAAAATTTTCAGCAAAGTGTGAAAAATATTCTAAGTGTCAGCGGAGGAAAATGCTGCAGCATCGGGAAAGATTCGCAAACTTACACCGAACATGTGCTCCGAAGTGCCGGAGGAATTGGGTGAATTGAGCCCGGCAAATGGCCAGCTGTCGTTTTGTGCCTGCAGCCCGAAAACTTTAACTTTGTCTGTCGCGGAAGTCCGGACCGAGAAAAATCCAAACGGTTTTGACCGGACCGAGTTCCAGACCGATGCAGTCAAATTTGGAATTCAGACCCATTCAGTGCCACTTGTAGTTTTTCCGCAGTGAGGTTGGCGGGGTACCCGGAGATATATGGGAACACGATTTTTAGAACAAAATGGCGGCGCGGGACCGTTCTGAAAGGCATCCGAAAAACGGTTCCACGGGCATAGCACTTTAATGACAGGTATGAGTGCATGCCGGAGAGCTCTTGGAAGTCGAATTTTTGACACTTTGTCAATTTTTTGACAGATTTGACAAACTCTTTCTGTCTGTTCTAAGAGTCAGTCAGAGACTTGTGCGGCGGTCTTTTGACACTATTGGAGGGCGGGCAAACCCCACGTTGACTCCGGCCGTCCCTCCACAGGCGCTCGTGTCCAAAATGAAGGCGAGAGACGCGAGTGGCCTGGTTCCCTTGGGTGTTGCCAAGAAGGCTGCGGGCTGACCGTTGCCTGAGCACTCCCTAAAGCCTCTTGTGATGAGAGCAGACCTCGCCTGCCGCACGACCGGCTCTGGGAGTCGTTGGGCCGCTATTTGTGAATAGTCTGGTCCTCCTCTGCCACCCGGACAAGCGCGATGGCTCTGCCGCCCTGCGGTGCTCGTCACCCAGGTTTGGGGAACACGATACTCGTAACAAAAATAAAAGGCGGCTCGGGACCTGCAGGCGAAAGGGGTCCCGTGGTGCTAAGCACGTCGACTTCGGGTCTCGGTGCAAGCCGGAGAGCTCACGGAAGTCTAAAGTTTTCGGCACGTGGTCGAATCTTTTCAAAGGCTTACCCGGCTCTTTCCGTCCATTCTGAGAGTAAGTCAGAGGCCGGTGCGGAGGTCTCTTGACAATCGGAGGGGGTGGTGGCCCTCCGCAGGCGCTCGTGTCGAAAATGAAGGCGAGAGACGCGAGTGGCCTGGTTCCCCTGGGTGTTGCCAGGAAGGCTGCGGGCTGACCCTTGCCTGAGCACTCCCTAAAGCCTCTTGTGATGAGAGCAGACCTCGCGCGCCGCACGACCGGCTCTGGGAGTCGTTGGGCCGCTATCTGTGAATAGTCTGGTCCTCCTCTGCCACCCGGCCAAGTGCGATGGCTCTGCCGCCCTGCGGTGCTCGTCACGCAGGTATGGGGCACACGATGCTCGTAACAGCAAATAAAGGCGGCTCGGGACCTGCAGGCGAAAGGGGTCCCGTGGTGCTTAGCACGTCGACTTCGGGTCTCGGTGCAAGCCGGAGAGCTCACGGAAGTCTAAAGTTTTCGGCACGTGGTCGAATCTTTTGAAAGGCTTACCCGGCTCTTTCCGTCCATTCTGAGAGTCAGTCAGAGGCCGGTGCGGCGGTCTATTGACGACCGGAGGCTCCCATGGGTGTTGCGATGAGGGTGGAGGGCACAGAACCTTGCCTTAGCACTCCCTAATAAAGCCTCTTGTGAAGAGAGCAGACCTCGCGCGCCGCACGACCGGCTCTGGGAGTCGTTGGGCCGCTATCTGTGAATAGTCGGGTCCTCCTCTGCCACCCGGCCAAGTGCGATGGCTCTGCCGCCCTGCGGTGCTCGTCACGCAGGTATGGGGCACACGATGCTCGTAACAGCAAATAAAGGCGGCTCGGGACCTGCAGGCGAAAGGGGTCCCGTGGTGCTTCGCACGTCGACTTCGGGTCTCGGTGCAAGCCGGAGAGCTCACGGAAGTCTAAAGTTTTCGGCACGTGGTCGAATCTTTTGAAAGGCTTACCCGGCTCTTTCCGTCCATTCTGAGAGTCAGTCAGAGGCCGGTGCGGCGGTCTATTGACGACCGGAGGCTCCCATGGGTGTTGCGATGAGGGTGGAGGGCACAGAACCTTGCCTTAGCACTCCCTAATAAAGCCTCTTGTGAAGAGAGCAGACCTCGCGCGCCGCACGACCGGCTCTGGGAGTCGTTGGGCCGCTATCTGTGAATAGTCTGGTCCTCCTCTGCCACCCGGCCAAGTGCGATGGCTCTGCCGCCCTGCGGTGCTCGTCACGCAGGTATGGGGCACACGATGCTCGTAACAGCAAATAAAGGCGGCTCGGGACCTGCAGGCGAAAGGGGTCCCGTGGTGCTTCGCACGTCGACTTCGGGTCTCGGTGCAAGCCGGAGAGCTCACGGAAGTCTAAAGTTTTCGGCACGTGGTCGAATCTTTTGAAAGGCTTACCCGGCTCTTTCCGTCCATTCTGAGAGTCAGTCAGAGGCCGGTGCGGCGGTCTATTGACGACCGGAGGCTCCCATGGGTGTTGCGATGAGGGTGGAGGGCACAGAACCTTGCCTTAGCACTCCCTAATAAAGCCTCTTGTGAAGAGAGCAGACCTCGCGCGCCGCACGACCGGCTCTGGGAGTCGTTGGGCCGCTATCTGTGAATAGTCGGGTCCTCCTCTGCCACCCGGCCAAGTGCGATGGCTCTGCCGCCCTGCGGTGCTCGTCACGCAGGTATGGGGCACACGATGCTCGTAACAGCAAATAAAGGCGGCTCGGGACCTGCAGGCGAAAGGGGTCCCGTGGTGCTTCGCACGTCGACTTCGGGTCTCGGTGCAAGCCGGAGAGCTCACGGAAGTCTAAAGTTTTCGGCACGTGGTCGAATCTTTTGAAAGGCTTACCCGGCTCTTTCCGTCCATTCTGAGAGTCAGTCAGAGGCCGGTGCGGCGGTCTATTGACGACCGGAGGCTCCCATGGGTGTTGCGATGAGGGTGGAGGGCACAGAACCTTGCCTTAGCACTCCCTAATAAAGCCTCTTGTGAAGAGAGCAGACCTCGCGCGCCGCACGACCGGCTCTGGGAGTCGTTGGGCCGCTATCTGTGAATAGTCGGGTCCTCCTCTGCCACCCGGCCAAGTGCGATGGCTCTGCCGCCCTGCGGTGCTCGTCACGCAGGTATGGGGCACACGATGCTCGTAACAGCAAATAAAGGCGGCTCGGGACCTGCAGGCGAAAGGGGTCCCGTGGTGCTTCGCACGTCGACTTCGGGTCTCGGTGCAAGCCGGAGAGCTCACGGAAGTCTAAAGTTTTCGGCACGTGGTCGAATCTTTTGAAAGGCTTACCCGGCTCTTTCCGTCCATTCTGAGAGTCAGTCAGAGGCCGGTGCGGCGG
>NW_027310104.1:95000-97500 GCF_047496795.1 Chiloscyllium punctatum | reverse complement strand
CCTACCTGCGCGGGGCAGGAGGACACTTTCCGATTTCAAATCTCCGTTTGCCGAGTCCACCCCGAACGCACGCGGGCGGGCGGGTTCGCATCACCCTTCGTCACAAGGGGCGAAGCCCGTTCCACCGTCTCGTCAGTAGTGCCGACCGGTCTGTGATCGACGAGGGGAGCCACACCAGGTCCGGCCCTGCTGCTTGGCGGCACCGCGTCGTCGGGAGCTCGCGACAGACGGAGGGTTTCGGTGTACTCTCCAGCCACGGGAAACGAAGCCGGTGATGCAGGCGCCGGTCTTTCGCTCCCAAATCGGCTGGGTTTACATCGTTGCTATCTAGTCACGCTCCCTTCAAACCCGACGGGGTACCTATTCCCCTCACCCGTCTGTGCGTATACAGCCTCTTTGCACTTGCGGGATGGGGGTGGTGGTTTAAAGACTCTCGAGTTGCCGCCCGTCGGTCTCCGAGCTCCGTGCAGTAGTGATCCCCAGCGAACTGCCAGCAGGGCGAACGAGCGATCCCGCTCTCGGTCGGGGCGCCTGGCGTCGATCGGTGGTCGGTGGCTTGCGGGCAAGCTGCGCTGTGAGTGTGGGAACGAGTATGACGAGCCGTTGCCGCGACTCCCAGTCCACCTCGGCGGTGGCTGGGCCGGGCGGGCGTCTGCTCGGGCGAGTGCCGCCCCCGCCTCCTCGCAGGAAGTCCGCTCGCCGACACGCCGCCACGTGCACGCGTCAGTGACGCTGCCGAACCGATGGCCGGTGCCCGTTCCCGCCTCTGCTTTTCCTAGGGCAAAGCTGCTGCACGCCTCGTGATACTAGGCGGGCGACATGGTGGCGGTGATCCTGCCTCCGTCGCTGCGGTGCGTTGGGGCACGCATCGCCTCTTGGGCGCCCTGTCCTCCTCCCCCCAATAGACGTATGTTTCTGCGGGCCGCACCAGGATGGTGCTCCCCATCGCTTCACGCCACCCTGCTCCGCCCGCACGCCGGCGTGCAGGTGGCTGTAGCTCAAGGTGGGGAGCGTATGTGCGGTCCGGGTCGCTTTCCTCTGGCGAGGGAGAGACCTAAAACAAACTCAGACAACTCTTGACGGTGGATCACTCGGCTCGTGCGTCGATGACGAACGCAGCTAGCTGCGAGAATTAATGTGAATTGCAGGACACATTGATCATCGACACTTTGAACGCACTTTGCGGCCCCGGGTTCTTCCCGGGGCCACGCCTGTCTGAGGGTCGTTTGGCAATCAATCGCACTCGCCTTGGCTGGCGAGAGCGCGGCTGGGGTGTCGCAGAGGACCCGTCCTCTTTGTCCCCCTAAGTTCAGACTCCGGAGCCCTCCGGCGTCGGAGCGCTTGGCCTTTCCCCCCCACCCTGCACATTCCGTTCGTCAGGCTCGACGCCATCCCCCCGCCGGGGAGCGCGGCCTGGCGTCCGTCTGTGTCGTGGCAGTGGGGCCAGCACGGCTGTCACCGGTCCCAGAATGGCTGTCGGTGGTTCACACTGTGTGTGTGTGCCAACCCTCCTGGTCTCTGGGACACGGAGCTGCCACGAAGTGTTGAGCCTCCAGTGGGGGGTCTGCCTAAGCTCTGCACGTCCGCATTGGGTCCGTCTCTCGGTTGGCTGGCAGTGGAAAGAGTGAAGGGAGCCGCGGAGGTCCGGTGCTGGTGCGCCGCCGGCCTGACCGTGGAGCTCGCCGGTTTGACACGCTGACCCGACTCGATGGTTGATCGATTGAGAGTGCTGGGAGCTGCAGGCCGCCCGCTGCTGCAGCCGCCCGTCTCGTGGTTCGTCCTCGGCCTTAAGTGGCCGGCGGGGCGTCTGATCCTGTCTCCCCTGCTGGCGCCGAGTGCCTGGCCGAGGGAGGAGGTTTTCGTCGAACGCTGTGACTTGGACGGTCGCACGCGCGTGGATCGCTGGCTCTTGGCTCTCCCGTTCAGTCCGCACGTTTTCCGCTCCGTCCTGCCACCGGTCTCGGGAGGTACGGAGGGGTTGGCGGGCGTGGTGTGTGCTCCGTCACCGTGCAGGCACACCTACCACGCCGTCGGCCGACCCCCGCACGGTCCTCCTGGCCATCGGGAGGACGGCGGAACGTCGGGCTGTCGGGGGCCAAGTCGCCAGAAGGCCACCGCTGTGTCTTCCGTACCCTGTCACCGTCGGCGTGCCTTCCTCAACTCGTCCGGCTCGGGGCCGCTGGGTTCAGGAGCGGCGTCGCCCGCCGGCCCCACTGAAGGCCGTGCCGTTCCGCGGCTGGCGATCGATGTGCGTGGCGTGCCTGCGCGACCGTTCGCCACTTGAGCCTCGGCACTCCTCTCTCCCTCTCTCTGACCGTCGGGCAGTCTCTGTCTGCTGGTGCCTCGCACGTCCCGGGCGGCGGGTCGTCACCCCCGCGACCGGGCCTCCGGCAAGGCAGGAATCAGGCTGACCCTTCCGCTCGAGTAAGCAGCCGGCACTTCCGAGTTTCGCCTCCCGCCGTGGACGGGGGAGGGTCTCCGGTCCCGTGGAATTGCGCCG